>NC_134396.1:54345905-54497420 GCF_035582795.1 Mycteria americana
ATTTTAAGAGTATTAAAATAATTTTGCAGGTAGTCTTACAAGTGGAGTCCTGATTTGTACATTTTAATGCTTGAAATCAACTAATCTGTCCCTTGAACTCCAACCATTAACTTGTGTCAGCATAATTTTACTGTTATAACTGAGCAAGACATGGGTATGGGAATGTAATTGTCTTTGGGTGGCTATAGCATCTTCATTTCATACACATTCACAAATATTCATACAACTTTAACAACAAAACTCATTCAGGTGTTTTGGACTGCAATGGCCCCGTTCAGGAGCCTGCAGAGCAGGGAAGCAGGGTAGCCTCACCATCCCACTGCTCGCTCCCAGGGCCCTCGGACAGGCCACCCAGCTGAGGTTGGCTCTGCAAGCTTCACATCCACCATGGGCCTTGCACCCACCATAGGCAACCCTCTCCTCTTGGGTTTTCACTGCAGTGCTGACCTTTTCCCTGGGCTGCCCTTCCCCTTACATCCATTGGGGTCCAATTGCACCCTCGCCTCTGTATCTGGGAAACTTTTAGCCCCACACTGCTCCACAGGTTCTTACCAATTGAAAAAATAAGACAGCTTACTAGAAACTTCTTCCAGATTTGCAGATAAATCACATTGCCTTGCAACTGGAGTGAGCTCAAAGCATCTGCACAGGCAGTTAATGGCAGTTACCATGGCTCCGCTGATGCACAGAAAAGTATTAAACCTCCACAACTCAGTTGAGCTGTAGATCTCCACTGTAAGTAAATTGACACACTTTACAGCTAATGATGCCAGCATTACAAGGAAATACAAATGCAGTGATCAGGCGTAATAACACAGTTTTTGCCTGTTTTAATGAGAACTGCAGGCTTTTAGTTCTTTGAATAGTAGTGTATCAGACTGAAATCAGAATTTACTCAGAGCTAGAGCAAGGTACTATTTCACTTTTGCCATATCACCTGAGTAGAGTTCACTGGCTGTCCATTGCAAGCACTTAGCTCCTTCACTTTGTTCTATGATTGATACTGCTAGTGAAAAAACAGGAAGACAATGACTGCCATATTCTGATAATTTTAGTAAAAGTCATCCATAGCTTTAATATCCATAACTTTAATATTGCATTCTCCTATTCTCCACAGAGACAAAAGTGACCTGCAAGAATACTTAGCTCTATCCTTACTGCTTTGAGATGGCCACAGAACAGCTCATAAAGGACTAAGACACAGGGTACAAAATAGAGAAGAAACACAGAAAAGTAAAGAACAGAGCACAAAACCTCCTTGGTCCCTAAAACTTACTCCATTCAGAGAAAATCAAGTCAAGCAACCTTACAACAAATGTTAGGTGAATTTATGTCCCATACTCATTTGTGTTCTTTTATACCATTTCAGACAGTTCTGTGTCATTCCTTGATGATGGTGTTGTTCCTTGAAGATAATGTCATGAAAAAGACATATTTTGCACTTATATTTTCTTTAATATACATGCTTACTATAAAATACAAAGTAATCCAAAATTATCAAATGTATTTTTTAATTAAGTAGCATGGCACAGATGACAATTTCAGAGCAGATTATGATTTTAAGTCAGGACTCCGTTAGGGAGTCCAAAATTGTAGTCTTGTGACATCCCATGTTATTACTACACAATGACATCTTAGGCATATTGCTGGAAAATGCTGACTGTATGTCTTGCTAGATCCTTTACACACCAGAACTAGATATCTTTCAATCGACTTCACTAGGATTTGGATTGGGCCCTATACAGCATTTCTTATTAATCAAAGTATTACCTGCAGTCAGCTTAACATGTTCAAAACATGAATGCTGCTATTCACATTCAACATTCAGAAATTATTGTCTTGCTTTAAAGAACATGTGCAAGAAATTCTTCCCGTGGTGTTCAGTTCATCTGTAACACTGGCATGCTTCATTTACCGTAAGTTGAACTGGTGCAGTTTGCTATGCAATTCAGGCAACCTAAACACGTGTAATGATATATTTTCACATATATGAACATGTGCTAATTTTGGCTGGGATAGAGTTAATTTTCTTCATAGTAGCTAGTAAGGGGCCGTGTTTTGGATTCATGGTGAAAACAGTGTTGATAACACAGGGATGTTTTGGTTGTTGCTAAGTAGTGCTTATACTAAATCAAGGACTTTTCAGCTTCCCATGCTCTGCCAGGTGCACAAGAAGTTGGGAGGGGCACAGCTGGGACAGCTGACCCCAACTGACCAAAGGGATATTCCATACCATATGGTGTCACGCTCAACATATAAAGCTGGGAAGAAGAAGGAAGGGGGGGAAATTCGGAGTGATGGCGTTTGTCTTCCCAAATAACCGTTAGGCATGATGGAGCCCTGCTTTCCTTGAGATGGCTGAACACCTGCCTGCCGATCAAAAGTAGTGAATTAATTCCTTGCTTTGCTTTGCTTCTGTGCGCAGCTTTTGCTTTACTCCTTAAACTATCTTTATCTCAACCCACAAGTTTTCTCACTTTTACCTTTGTGATTCTGTCCCCCATCCCACCGGGGGGGGAGTGCACCAGCAGCTGTGTGGGGCTTTGTTGTCAGCTGGAGTTAAACCATGACAGAACACTAGAAGGACATTTTCCCATTCCCACTTTGGGTTAAATCTGAGTTTTAGTAAGGGCAGATAATCTAATTCAAACTCACTAAAAAGGCCTGGAAGCTATGGGACCCCCACAGGGCCAATAGATGATTAGTTAATAATAGAAAAGCTACCAGCTACTGAGATGAGCGATAATTAGAATTATAGTGAAGTACAATAATAGATTCCAAGTGAGTGGCTGAAATTATATTGAGAACCAGCCATGGAAGGACCTCAGAACATCTGGCAAGAATACAAAGTACTCTCCTGCTCTGAAGCCAACTTCTTCTTCTTCACAAAGCACATTCAAACCTTGTCATCATTACTTTCTGCCAATGCCTCTTTCTCCAGAAGGCGTGTATGAAGCCAGTAGTTTGCAGCCCTCTTCACTTTTGTTGCTACATGTGCTTGAAAGGGGAGTGACAGGGAACCAACTTTCTACCTAGTGTGCTTCTGTTTAACATCGAGTTTTCAGGTAAGAATTGTTTTCTGAGGGTGGTTCTTTTCCCTGTGTTTGCTATGGATTCAGCAGAAACTGGTAACTGTGAGCTGCATGTACTCTCTAGAGAGTCCTTAACAGTTTTAGAAGGCAAAGCAGCAGAACATGTTGGAAGTCACAGATGCCTTCTCAATTGCTTGTAAAAGCCATTCTCCACTGACAGTTAAAGAGCAGGGACTGCATCAGGAAATGAGCACAGTTAGTAGATGTAGATAACCTGATTTCTGTATCTGTATCCTTTTGTCACCCACACTTTATATATATGTGCATGGTTGGGTTTTTTTATCTATTAAGTAAAAAGTAGAAAGATATGTCTGACGAAAAAGAAAATATTTACCAACTGTATTAGGTTTGCTTGGAAAGGTTTTGGTAGTGGGGAGGCTACAGGGGTGGCTTCTGTGAGAAAATGCTAGAAGCTTCACCCATGTCCAACAGAGCCAGTGCCAGCCAGCTCCAAGATGGACCCACCACTGGCCAAAGCTGAGGCAATCAGCGACGTTGGTAGTGCCTCTGTGATAACATATATAAGAAGGGGAAAAAATTGCTGCACAACTGCAGCTGGGAGAGAGGAGTGAGAACATGGGAGAGAAACAGCCCTGCAGACACCAAGGTCAGTGAAGAAGGAGGGGCAGGAGGTGCTCCAGGCACTGGAGCAGAGATTCCCCTGCAGCCCATGGTGAAGACCATGGTGAGGCAGGCTGTCCCCCTGCGAGCCCATGGAGGTCCACGGTGGAGCAGATAGCCACCTGCAGCCCGTGGAGGACCCCACGCTGGAGCAGGTGGATGTGCCCTGAAGGAGGCTGTGACCCTGTGGGAAGTCCATGTTGGAGCAGGCTCCTGGCAGGACCTGTGGACCTGTGGAGAGAGAGGAGCCCATGCTGGATCACGTTTGCTGGCAGGACTTGTGACCCACGGGGGACCCACACTGCAGCAATCTGTTCCTGAAGGACTGCACCCCGTGGAAAGGACCCATGCTGGAGCAGTTTGTGAAGAACTGCAGCCCATGGGAAGGACCCATGTTGGAGAAGTTCACGGAGGACTATCTCCCATGGGATGGACCCCCTGCTGGAGCAGGGGAAGAGTGTGAGGAGGAAGGAGCGGCAGAAACAACGTGTGATGAACTGATCGCAACCCCATTCCCCGTCCCCCTGTGCCACCTGAGGGGAGGACGTAGAGAAAATCAGGAGTGAAGTTGAGCCTGGGAAGAAGGGAGGGGTTGGGGGAAGGTGTTTTAAGATTTGGGTTTATTTCTCATTATCCTACTTTGACTTGATCGGCAATAAATTAAATTAATTTCCCTGAATCGAGTCTGTTTTGCCTGTGACAGTAATTGGTGAGTGATCCCCCTGTCCTTATCTCGACCCACTAATCTTTCATTGTATTTTCTCTCCCCTCTCCAGCTGAGGAGAGGGAGTGATAAACTGGCTTGGTGGGCACCTGGCATCCAGCCAAGGTCAACACATCACACCAGCTGAAAATGAAATACCACATATTGAGGGATTACACCAGTCTAGCTCCTTTTTACCACATAAAAGCAGACAAAATAAAGTTTATTAATACGCATAAGAGAACCTCAAAGAATATTTGTTTCCAAATCACAACTGTGTTTGCTAGGCAAAACTCATGTTCACATTCTAATCCTGAGGTGTGTTGAGAACATTTAATATTAGTTGCTGACATGCACTGGGCTCATCATATATATGACTCATCATCAACCCACACCCATCAGCCCTGGCAGTGCATTTCAGTAGACAATGCTCCTCCTTTCTAGATATCAGAAAATTAATATAGCTAAAGAACCACAAATGCATCACATCCTCATGCCCCTATCACACTGTAATTCTGAAGATGATAAATTGTAAAGGCAAACAGCAGTAAAATTTTAGGTCAGCCTCACCAGTGGTATGTTCAGAGACAAGCAATTTGGGGTCCTGTAAGTATACAGTTGGTATAAAATTCCAGTGGGGTGGGTCCAATGTTTAACTGTGAGTGTTACCAAGTCCCACCTGGCTTCTTCTCCCTGAGAATTGCCAGGGAAAAGTGCTTAAGTGTCATCCTCTATGGTTTCTGTCAGGATTTTGAGGAAGGTCTGGATGAGGCAGAAAAGCAGAGCAGGAAAAATCCCTCTTATATGCATGCTCTCCAGCAAGATAGGTAACACAATAAGTAAAAAAAATCTTTTTGGACTAATTTAAGGGCAACTATTCATGCAGTGGAGGATGTAGAGTGCTTACAGATCATAGATTTAAGAGGATGGTGCTCCTTTTTATGAACTTGAAATAATTCAGGTCAAATTTCTGTTTTTAAACACTGACTGTACTGGACAACATTAATATTTCATAGGCAAATACAAGGATGTTGAAACTCATCTGGGAAAAAAGACAAAAGTTACACCAAGTCTGAATTATGCTCCATAAGGTTTGACTCTGGATAAAGGCTCCAACAAGTCCATAAATCTTACTAGCTTTCATTGACCTGATGGAGTTTCTTTGGCTAATCAACAAGGGATCTCCATGCAGAAAGCAGTTCATTGCCTTTATTTCTAAAAGCATGCGGTCCCCATATACACAGCCCCTAATAGCCTAAAGCCCAAACTTAAACTCACGGCATGCCTGCAGTGTGTCATATTCCATCAGGAGCTAATGTGCAAATAACATATTTCCATTTTTAAAGTCTGAAAAATGTCACAAAAAGCTTTTGGCATTTACATGACTCAGACAATCACACTTACACCCTCTAATTCTCTCTGCAGATAATTTCTAATGTTCAGTGTATAACCACAGCAGGAAATCAGGAATAACTATTAAAGTAAAAACTAAAGTTCTGCAGCATAGTCATTAAAGTACACCAGACTATAAAAAGAGAATATTTAAAATTACTATTGACAGTTATTGCTTAAAAAGTGAAAATCAAAATGTAATGCACTTAAACAACAAATGGTCTTTATACACATAGGGGCTGATTTACCAAAATTCAGCCCTGCAACTTGGTATAAATTAGTGCATCTGCATAAATGAGATTCTTACCTGTGTCTTCATGAAAAAGAAATCCAAGAAAGCAGCTCTTTGTCCTTTTTCCATGCAGCATTCCTTTAACTATCATGTTCAAACAGGTGTGATAAACTGTGTTTTCTTCCTTTAGTACTTTAAAAGAAACAAATTAACAATATACCAGTTCCATATCTGGACCTGATATGAAGACAGCATAGTACCTATACACCTGTTGCATAAGTCATGTTTTGAAATGGGAGCCACAATGGCCAGCTGTATGAACTCACAGTGACAACGCAAAATGAGACCCCAACAGCCTGAAATCTGTCCTGATGACAGAGAAGAAGCATAAAGGAGAGTTGTCATTAGCAGAAAGAAGAATGAGGGAAAAGGAGCTGCCATCAGAGTGCTAGCAGGAAACATTTACTTCTTACAGGGGTGTGGTTCCAGGATGGGATGGGAAAATACCAAATGAAACATAGTCACTTACTAAGTTTGGGAAGAGTTTGTAGGTATCAGTGTTCTCACGTCTTCTTTCTAGGAAAAGAAGAAAGTAGAAAAACAGGGAAATAGCTGAAGTGGGATTGCAAAACAAGTGAAGGTTGGGTGCATGGTTTGGTGTTTGGGTGTATGTGCATATATGCAGAAGGGGTGCACATGGCAGAAGGATGAGCATAAATTCACAGCTATATTGTCATTACCACCAGTCACCAAGCAAAACACAACAGGCACACTTCAGAGAAAGCAGAGCTCAGTTTTCCATTCTTCAACCCGCCTCACATATCTTCTGCAATTGCCCAATATGTTTCTGCTGTCACATATTTTCCTGATAAAAATAGGATAAGGTCTATAAATTGTAAGTCTCACATTACTGTTCTGGATTTTTATGTGAGGAATTAATGAGGATGCTTTTATTTTAAGACAGAAAAGGGCTTGAGAGAATTTTGAAAAGCTGAAGTTCAGTTTAGATGCCTGGCAAGCAGTGAATCTATTTATTTCTGAAAAGGAACTGCTCAGACTTTTAGGTGACGTGTACTTTAGGTATGTAAGAGATACAAGGCATGAATTAACTTTATAAAGGTTGAGCAGTGTGGAAGAAGCAATAAAAGCATCAGGAAAAGAATTTGACTCCCTCAGTGTTTATTCAGATCATTTTCTTTTAAGATTATGTGTTGACTAGCAGCATGACTACTGTTAGCCACTGGCAACTGAATCTACATACAAAATAGAAAAGTAATTTGGCTTTGTATGTGGGAATGATCATCACCATCCTCAAAACGGAAGTAGAAGATAAAAGCTAGGTATATGACTAAAGTTTCCAAATGTCAAAATAGTAAATGAACATCACTGATTTATTTGGCAGCCATTCTTTAGCATTCCCCAATTGCCTCAGCTTATTAGTAGTAACACTGTTTAATTCCCTGTTTCCTGTGAAGGATGTCCAAGAAGGGCTTGCTCCATATTTTGTAAAGCGTATAGATGAAATTTAGAACTGAAGTTAGAATATTCCAATGGAATTTTGCAGTTTACATGTCAAATCTTTTTCCACAACTTGTGACATGAGTGTTTTCAACAGCTGTTTTAAATGGAAAAACTTTCAGGAAAGGAAAAGCAGGTGGAAAGAAGGGAAAATGAGAAAGGGAGAAGTACAGAGCTGTTGCTCAGCAACATACATTACTTAGCAATTGTAGTATGTAGGAAATATACACAATGTTTCACAAGCACAGAAAAGACAGACACAAGATAGATAGTCCTGGATCTGTATATTGCAGTCAATGTAAGCATCACTTCTCATTTTGACAATCAACGCAAACTCAGTTGCCACTGTGATGCTAAGCTTCACTCTGAGTGGGTCTAATGTGAACAGCAAAGGCATAGATGAAGGCATTATGGTTTTGGTTTAAACCAGAGAGGTTGAATTTCTAATTTCCTTTTGCATTTGGAGGACTCAAATCACATTTAAAAAAAAAAAAAATTGTTTGCTGTTACACAGAAAATACCATAAAAACTAATCTTTTCATGTTTTATGTTGTCTGTATGGTTGTTGGAAAGGCAGAAAAGCTGGCACATTTGTGACTGGGAGATATACCTCAAAAAATAACACAGATTAAGACAGAGATCTTTCTACCTTTATAAGACTATTGCCGTTCTCTGTACGATAGCTATCTCATGAAAACATTGATCATTCAAAAAGAAGCAAGAGGGTTGAAAGGTTTTAGAAACTAGGTTAAAAATACCAGGTTCCAGAGTACCACCTTACTCTTGTAAAAATGTGCTACATTGCCAGTGTCACAAAGCCATGACTTTCTGGCCTGGACATCTACAACCTAAAGCATACTTGTTCTTATTCCCAGGAGACCAAAAATCAGTAAGGCAAGAGGCATTTTGTAACACAAAGTGAAAATAATTAATTCAGTAATAACCCTGTGAGGTAGTTAAATATGTGTGATTTCTTGAGTGTCAAAAAAGCTATGTATAAAAACAGGTCAGTTTCCAAGACAGCATAAAATCATATGTTAGTAAATGTCAAGAGGGGGAAAAAGATACAGAAATTGGCACTAGCCTGCAAACTATAGAAAACGTGCAACTATGCAATATCAAGCTTAAAGGGTGTCAAAGGATGTGTGTTCATAAGAAGGTTACTTTAGAGAAGAAAATAATGGTTTTGATATAATTCTTGCATTACCTTACTGTGTAATACCTGTTACAGACACTCCTCATAACACTTTTTATTGCTGGAACGTTATCAGAAGTAAATTCAGAAACAATCCTAGAGTAAAAGAACTGTATAAAGCTTATGATCATTGTGACAAGCATTGATTAAATAAATTTTTGCACACAAGTGAGCATTCTGCCACGACTGATAACATAACCCCAGATGTTTAGCTGATGTTAAGCCAGAAACACAAAACTGTTTTATTTTTTTTTTATTGACATTGGTAAATACAGAACTGTTTGTTCTCATAGAATGACATGAACATTTATTATTTAGTTATAGTAATTCCAAGTATTATAGAGCCCTGAAATAGCACAGCTGAAAGACACAGAAGTCTAAACCATCCAGAATGATTTATAGCAAGGCTGGTAGAAATTTAAATGGAGAAAAACAAGTCAATTGACCTACAATTTTTAAGCAAATAATTCCATGAATTTGCAGAAAGCAGAGAGAACTCAGAGGACTTAAGGACTGCATCAATTTCATGAGTCTTTCCACCAGGAGGCTAGATCTTTTAAAAATTAAAATACATGCATAATTTTGCACAGGTGAATATTTCTAGTCAAATGGAGTGCAAATTTAACTCAGAAGAGCTGAACAGGTAATCTAGGATGTTAGGAGCAGATTTCTATCGATTCTGGACATACTAGAGAAGAAAGGATGGACCTTTCTATCCTTTCGAAGGACAGAAATCTTCATTTCGAAGAAATGAAGTTTGTAACACACAGTCATAAATTTTTTTAGCATTATTTCTTTAGGTGTTTGCATGCATAATATCTGTCTGCCACCCACTAACTTCAGAGTGTAAACTCATCCAAACTCATCTGAGCAGCAAAAAGTGGAAAGATAATGAAGGTCCTGAAGTCATATGGATCTGAGCACCTTGCTAGAGAAGAGTGAGGGACTCATATTCCAGCATCCCCAGGAATAAAGTGGTGGGGACTGAGCCATTCTCTCTCCCTGAGGCCTGGTTGTCCAGAAAACATATTCACATGACACCAGATATCCTCGGGAATATGGGAAGGAGGTGAGCAGCAATAACACTCAGAAACAGGTTAAACACAAACCCATACAAAACCAGATACCATTAGACTCAATATACATGGAAGAGCTGTTAAAAAAATGTGTATATACCTACTCTTTCCTTCAAACTCAAGAAGAAGCTGTTCAAATTGTATCATTTGGACAGCTTAGCAAACTCAGATCTTTACCGTTAACACAAGGGACTAATTCTAAATATCAGTGACAAGGTCAAGGCTGGGTCAAGAATGAATCATGACTAAGAAAATGCACAGAGTCATTGTCTGGCGTTTTTTGTTTGGTCCTTTTCTTTCTTTTAAACAAGCAGCAGTGTTATACAACAAAGTCATCATTGACTGCAGGTTTTAAAATATGTCTTATCAAAGCAAAAACAATTTATTATGTTTCTGACATTATTTCATATGGGAAAAATGATAATTAGCTGTACCAAATTATCACCTGTCTCAGGATACCGATTTCAACTGTTGTCGAGTGCTTGTCTCAGTTGGTCTTCCTTTCCCACATTCTGTGAGTGACAGTTTTTAAATTAATAGCAACTTTATATCATACATAAAAGACAACTGCAAAAATAAAAACCACGCAAACGTGTTGCTGGCTGAAGAGTTTGACCACATTGTCATTCAAAAAAAGAGCAGTGTATAGCTTGCATATCCTAAGGGCCTCAAGAAATATCCCATTTCTCACTCCTCAAGACTGAGCAGCTATAACTCACAGCTTAAACCAAGACATTCGTAGGCTTTCACACATGGTCTGTGGGACAACATCCTAAAATATTGGTTTTGTCTATTTTTACTGTCAACTTGCTGAAGAATGAAATTCTTTTTACAACACAAAATTTAAGAGTTGACAATATATTTTTTGCTCTAGTTTGATGTCTTCAGCCTCTGACAGTGGCTTTAATTTATTATAATGTTTTCAAGGGGCTACATTTTAGCACTGAGTGCCATAAGTTAACACTAGACACAGGAGCCTGCCAACTCTAATTCATTTTGAATGAGGTGAAGGGGTTTTTCCTTATGTTTTTCTGGTGTGAAGGTGCATGTGTCCTTTAAAACAAAATAACTCAACATTTTGTGACTCTTAAGCAAGATTTTAATCAACAGACATTTTTTGTCCACCGTGCATTAGCCAAGGTTAGGCTGGAATAGGACAACTTAGGGTTTAGTTCAACAGTTTGTGAAGGACTTTGCAAAAAACTTGCAGCAAGTGTGGTAAAAGCCATTTAAGGCAGCGAGTTAAGGAAAGAAAAGAAAATAAATGAGAAGACAAATCAAACAGAATGTTTGGGAAACTTTCTAAGGTAATCTGAGTTTCTATGCAAAACCAGCCATAGAATGCTCTAATTGGAAACAGCTCTTTATAGAGCTGATTATTTTTCTCTGCTCTTCAGGACAGGAATGTGGGATGAAGAAGTACTGAAGTAAAAGCCCTGATGTGACTGAACTGCCTCCTGAAAAGAGGCACTTCAGCTACTAAAATGTTAAGAACTTTATTCCTGCTTCCTCTCATTCCCAGTGTGGGCAGCCACAGTCTGCACAAAACAATGAAAGCGTGCACTGGCCAGTAGTGATTAAGAAAAGGTGTTGACAAGAGAAATATCATTTATTCTTCTGGGACAAGAAAATGAAGCCTGAGTACCTAGCCAGAAAGACAGTTTAGAGTAAGACTATGGCAGCAGTCCTTCTGGTAGAAAGAGTGTGGGTGGCAAAATACTTTTCATGGATGGATTTTGACTGTACACTTTGTTCCTGCAGCACAACGGCTGATGTGAAAGCAACTTCAGCCACTTTCTCCAATACACAGTATAAACATAGATCTGCATTTTTGTTTTAGTTCCTTTGTGGCACAAAGATGGGAAGCAGCCACAACTAAGGAGAATAAACTAATATTAGTTGTGCAAATTATTCTACAGACAATATCAATATGGCCCGTATACTGTGTTGTCTTAGCAAGAGTGTAACCAGTGGGTGGAAGGATGTCATCTTTTCCCTCTATTTGGCATGGATGAGGCCACATCTGCAGTGCTCTGCACAGTTCTGCACTCCCCAGCACGAGAAGTACATTGACTTACTGGAGCTAGTCCAGTGGAGGGCCACAAAGATGTTTATGTAGCTGGATTGCCTGCTGTAGGAAGAGAAGCTGAGAGAACTTGGGTTTTTATCTTGGAGAGACGAAGTCTAAAGGGGACCTTATTGGTCTCTGGAACTACCCCATGGGAGAAGATCAAGAAGAAAAGAGCCAGACACCTCTTGGAGATGCACATTGGAAGGATGGGAAGCAAGAGTCACAAGCTGCAAAAAAAGGAAGTCTGATTAGATATTAGATGTGAAGCTAATTAACACTAATCACAGTAAGGCTAATCAAACACTGAAGTAGGGGCCCAAAGAGGCTATGACATCTTAGTCCTAGGAGATATTCAAACTTGACTCGGTGAAGCCCAAGGCAGCTAGGTACAGTGGGCCCTGACTTCAGCAAGAGGTTGAACTAGATGATTTTTGGACATCCCTTCCAACAAAATATATTCTCATATTTTACTCTATGAATAAATGTGAAAAATGTAAGATGTATAGGGGCAATCAGCAAGCAAAAGAGGCTTTGTCAATCAATTGAATCATACATAATTATTTGCCCAGTTTTGTGAAAACCCCCCAGTTTAATCTTACCCTAAATGAGTTTCAAGATGTGAATTTGAAATCAAATCACAACTCTGAATCTTCTCAGACTTGTCCCACATTAAGTATATAGTGCTATGTTATTCATCAGACCGCCAAAGCCTGTAAATTCTGACAAGTCCACACATGATTTAAACATGCAGGAAGTTATGATCTCATCAAATACCATATGTAGGACCTAATAATAAAGATAGATTAATCAATTTAGAAATCAAGATGTGGTTCACTTGTCTTGTGTTTTCTAGACACCATGAGTTCCCGTTGTGAATTGTGTGAATCTACACTTAACAAAGCTGTCTTCTTAACAGGCAGAAATAATGACACATGTCTGTTCTGGTTTCATGAAAGCAGATCTTTTGGCGTCGAGGCTGAAATATTTAATTAACAATAAATGTGCTGCCACCATAGGCCTTTGAAAAAAAATCTTGTTTCTTGTTTCATTTCCCAGTTACATGGGTAGGATTCTTTTTATTTCAGTTTGCCTGGCAGTTCAACAAACCCTCTTCCTCCTAGACTTGTTCTTCACATTTTATATCTACCACTTTCCATCCATTCCTATTACAATTATTGTCCGGGCTTTTATGAATGACTCATACAGAAGGAACATCAAGCATATGCATTCATCTGTGCTGTTTTATGAAGAACCACTTTTGTTGGTTGTTGACAAAAAACATTTGTGACAACCTCTTAGAGAATGAAATTTGCCGAACAAAGTTCACAGAGAAGAGTCTATCAAAATAGCCATCAACAAGGATGAAAAAAAACCCCAAAACCCTTATGGAATTCTTTCATATATTTCAAGGAATAGGAGACTTTTTCAAGTTTGTAGGTCAAAGGCTACATATAGGGAGCAGAGTGTCAGTCAAGCAGAGGAAATGGTGCAGAGATCCAGAGAAAGTTTCATGTTTCCCCTCACCTCACTGCTGATCCTTGGTTGCCTTTTTTGGCAAAGGGATGTAATGGGAGACAGATTTAACTGAGGCATAGGGGGAAGGCAAGGCAACAAAGGCAGGATGTGAAACAAGACCCTTCCAGACAGAACAAAACAAAGGAAATGTTTCCCTACACCTCAGTAACCCAGCTGTGACCATGCCAGAATAGTGCTTCAGCTACAACAGGTGGTTTTATGGCTTCACACAACTTTTTTGCCCTTCCCCATAAAATCACAGAGGCCAAACCATTCCTCAGCCTAAATAATAGATGTGAACAGTCACTGAACAAGCCTGAGGACGCTTGGACTAGTACAAGCACAGAACACCTCTGACTGCATTGCAGTACCTAAGATACACAATGAATAGAAAGATATGGGTCCCTCAAACTACATTCATTCTTGGAAAAAGAATGGAGCTTTAAATATTTTTCATATACAATGCAGTCTTTGTACACCTTTCCTCTTCTTCTATTCTTTATGCCTTCTTTCACTCTTTGTCTCACCTTTTTCCTTATATTATTCAGAATAATATACAGACTTAGAGGGATGATGAGCACTCAGATCAGTAGAAACTAAACTGTACATGCTTGCCAACTGCCAAAATTTTTTCCTAATCTTTCCTCTGTTTTAATTCACAGTAAATGTGAGCTTTCATGGTAATTTACATTCACTTTCATGTCCACTTAAAGCAAAGCTTTAAAAAAGTGTTATATTCCAAGGACATTTTCAAACTACCGGATTCCCACTAAGGTCAATTAATATTAGACTCCATGTACACAGTCATAATCCTTTCTGCATCAGCCCAGAAAAAGAGTTGCATGCTATTTTAAGGCTATTTTGCCATCTTTTGCTAGAATGTTTAATCAAAACCAACATTCATTATGAGGGGAAAAAATGAGGAGTTTTTTCCTTTACATAGCTACATAGAACATGCTGGCATATAACAACGTGGTAAACCACACTTGTTTTGGTTTGCTATTTACTTTGATGGCTTATAAAAAGTGTAGAACGCACTTATTTACTCTCACACATTAGTTCAGACAGATATGTAATTGTCCTTCTATATAGTACTGATCTGTATCTACCAAGCTTCAGATAATACACAAATCTAATCAGGCTGCATGTCAGTAGTTGGAAAATGCTAGAGACCACTGCTACAGTGTTACATCAATACCGATATAATAAAGTTATAAAGTCATATCAATACAAATATAGATTTTTTTTCTGAAACCACACAGATTACAGTATACTCAAGAACTCAAATAAATTGTGTTTCAGACTGTCTGAATGAACTCCAATGTCACAACCCCAATGGTCATGTATGCTGCTCTACAAATGTATTGAAATCAAAGTGGAAAAATTGTTTTTACCGCATCATAATATTGTCATTCATTTTTGTCTGTTTGACAGTCTTTTTTTCAAGAGAAGACTACACATCAAATAAGCAAGAAATTTCAAAGTATTCTCAGGGTGCCTTACAGTGGACGGCATAACATGGCTTATTGTCTGCCACAGGTCATACCTAAGTTAAATCAGTTTTAATAATTTCCTTACTTACTTACATGAGCAAATCACTCATAAGTGTGAAAGGAAAGGGAAACTTTAAATGCAAGACTTAGGTGACCACTTTGGAAATGGCATTAATGTATACAGTGACACTTTCAAAGATAAACAGAATGTACGTTCATCAAAAAACAAAACAATGTCAAGCAACAGTACATAAAAGGAAAGAATAGGTTTACTTTTCCTCTGACTTCTGGCATGCATAAAACATCAGAGAAAAACCTATGAAATTCAAAGATACGATGTAAAATCCTTATTAAGAATGGCTGATCTCTTCATAGAATCACTAATGAATCTGAATGTCTACATCATGTAACTAAGCTCTTGATAACTGATTTTCATTTTTCCTATTTCATGAACCAGAATTTACATTGGATTCCATGGTTATTTAATTGGTACCCGCAAAATCCCTCTACCCTTGCATTATAGCTCTGTTTTCCCAGTGCAGTCCCAAAGTTCTAAGATCTACTGCTAGTACAAGAACCAAGGTGGTAGAAGATATATTGTTTATAAAATGGCCAACAAAGAACTACAAAAAGAACCCTACCCTACTCTAAAGTAAATTCAGTAGACCAGTATTATATGAAATATATGGTATATGCCTGAATCTCTAAGGGAGTGTTTTTCAGTGTCTGTTTTAGCCAAAGAAATCTCTAATCTATCATGTATGTATTTTAGGACATATGAGGGAGCACAGAAACATGCATCCAGGTATAAAATATATTCCAAATGTTAGGTTACTAGAGCTGTTCACACAATATATTTACTCGGAGGCAATATGAACATCACTAAAATACACATGGCTACTTGATGCCTAACACAGAAGTGAACTGAGTGGTTTTAGTCAGGGTTAGTAAAAGAAAACCACTCAAAATGCAATACTTCCTGCATACTTTTAGAAACAAAAAAAACCAATAGAAATTATTCAGCTCTGATTCATACAGCTTGGGTTTATGCAAACCAAATCAAAGATTAGAGCTTCCAAAACTCACAGGGCCAACCTGCAAATTAATGAGCAGTACACTGCTACTTAGTATAATTAAATCTCATGCAAGAAAAAGTAAAAAGAAAAAAGTGAAAGTAAACTTGCTGTAAATGTTTTAATGGGTTCAGTATAAATTCTTTTGCAAGTCAGTAAAGCTAAAATAAAATTTCTAAGCTGTTAAATAACATAAAGAAAACATTAGTATATTTCTCCACCTTTTCAAAATAATCAGCATCTAAGCAACTGAAATGAAGTTGCTGTTACTACAAGAGTGGAAGGGACTTTGGAAATCTAGTTACCATAGACTTCACTTCTATTTCAGTCTTTAGAAGTAAAACAAAACATAATGTGCTGTTGCTAAGGTGCCAGCGATGTGCAGATAGAGGGTGAGAGATGTTTCAGAAATCCAATGATAAAAAAGATAGCTAAATGGTTACCCCCCCAAGCACTGAAGTGAGCAAGACCAGAAAAGAAATGTTCTGCTGTCACTGATTTGCCAACTAAATATTCCAAGGTGCAGAGGCTTCTCCTGACCCATCACAGACAAATTGTACAGATTGAAAGAACACGCAACATAACTAGTCCTCAGAGCACAGATGGTCTGATTACACTAATGAAAAGCAAAGGTTGTGTTTAAGTGATAATGTAGAATATGGATATGGAACAATAATTTCAAATAAAAACACTGTATTGAGAAACTCCCTTCCTGAAGAAGGGCTAGTGAACTTTAAATAGTTTTGCAGTTCCCAAATTTGTTTGCTGTGAGATTAATCCCCAAAAGATTTTTGTGAAATAGCCAAAAAAACAAACAGTTTCTGCTGCTTTATTACATGTTGTGTGGAGCTGTGTTACAGCTAAGAGTCATAGTTCAGTGTTCTGGCATGCACTGGTCATCTATCTATTGCTTAATCATGCAGAGGATGCTCTTCTTTCTCAAGAGACTCATGATATTCACTGCTTGGGCTGAATAAAAGGTATGGATTAAGACATTAGAACAGAGTGATCTTGGGTATAGTCTCATTTACATTACACTCAGTGAAACACCAGGAAATCATCATCACCATCACAATGATAATGTAGTACATGGGAATCAGGAGGAGCTGCTGCTCCTGCTTTTGGTTTCAGACAAGGGATTTCACACAAAAAGAGAAGGATTGGGCTGAAATATACCCAACAGCCGTTAGTCCATTTTAAGGGCTAAGGAATGCATTAAAATGCTTTGTTCATCAAATCCTTAAGGGCTACTAATAAAATACAGCTGGGAACATTACAAAGGTAATTTTGTGCAGTTTTAATTATATATTCAGTGCTCTGAGTAGCAGATATAATAAGATTTTTCCCCTTGTTAAATGTATACCTGGGCCCTATTACATTAGAGGAGAAGGTGTAGCACCTCTCGTTGGTTCTGAGGAACATTAATGCCTCAATTTTAAAACACTCTTGAGATATCTTCTGGGAAAAAAACTGCTGGAAAAGGAGTAGGTCCAGCAAGACGACTCATTGTAACATCAATCGAGGTCAAATTCAGTCCCATGCAAAAGAACAGCAGAATCCCAGTGCATCTACCTATGAAGCAGCAGGTTCAGCTAAGCTACAGAAGCATATGCACGTTTCCAGCCTTTAAAAACCTATGCTTTCAGCCATCGTGAACTCCTGCAGCTCTTAATTCATTAGTTTCATCATTAAGAAAAAAAATTGGACCAATCCATCTTTCCTAATCTGGGAAAATGGTCCTGCTGTTGGGCCCCATCATCAAGTAGTAATTTTCACAATACAAGTGTGAGAGAAGTCTAATATATTATTGCTGTTTTGCTACTGTAGTATTTGTGGCAAAATTACTTCACTTATCAAAGTGAATGGGAATCACTAGGTGATGCACGGACATGGGCTGTATCACTATTTTACTTAAATACAGGTACATTATTCTTGTTCATCAGTGTTTCCTGGGATGATGTCTCATTTTGGGTTCTCTGCCCTATCTAGTTTTTTGGAAATTCCTACCAGTAAGGGCATGGAGACGTATCTAGTTGTCCTGAGAAACTACAACAATCTCCAAGGGGTTACAAAGTTTTAACTTATTTTAATACAAGTGCCAGCTACACTAGAGAGGTACAAAGAATGGAGATCTCAGGTTTGCCCTGCATGGATACCAAGGCACAGATATGTCTTGTCTCTGGGTCATATCGACTTGGGGAAATGATGGAGCAGTGATGGTAATTCTCGCATTCACGTACCGCAAGTACACATTCACCAGTTGTCCCACGTTCTCTGTGGCAAGCTTTTTTTCCTTTTTCTTTTGTTTTTCAGACAGTAGAGCTAAGCAAAGGAGATCCATAGCATCCTATACCTGAGGTGCAGGATTTCTACAGCAAACTAATATAAACCATAAAAAATAATATGATTCTTTTGCTGGAGTAGATAGGGATCCTGGCAGTGAATGAGAAATTTTAGTGTCCTGTTCTCTGCATAAACACAGAGCAAAACAGAGTCTCTACCCCAAACAGCTTGCAGAAGAGGGCAAGTAGATACCATCAAGCAGACTCAGGAGAGTACAAAGAAACAGGTGACAGAAACTTTCTTCAAAACACATTTCGAATATTTTAAGAATAGACGTGAAAATTCAGTGACCTGAGTGTCTGCAATCACTCACATGAGTGTCAAAAGATATGGTGATAAAACTAGCAGAATTTTTGTCTTTTTTTTTCAAGATATGTTCAATTTCTCCTCCACTGGTGGTCCTGTTTCCCCCTCAGACTGGCCTTATACTTCTGATAAAGTGACTATTTCCATTATCATTCTCCTGATGGATTTTCATTATTAGTGGAAAATGGTTGATGATCTCCACCAGTCATAACTGACAAATCTTGTTTTACATTACATGTTTGCATTTGAAAGGGCATACAAATCATGCATGCCTATAGTCTGGATTGTGTGGCAGGTGCTGAAAACCCAATTACTTCACCTGAAACAGTGAAGAAAGCATTATAAAGATCTCTGCATAGTACTACAGGGACCAGAGGGAGTGCTTTGGCGGACACAGTGGCCGTCCCAACACTTCCAAGTTTGCCAAGAGTCGTCCTTTTCTCTGTCACCTGGGGCCTTATAGGAGGGAACTTGTAGGACGGGCCCTGCTTTGGCTTAACCAGAAGGGCCTGCCATTCAGGACTTAGTGTTAGATGATGGAAACTCCCACATTGTCAAATATCATTTGGGAAAAATCACTGTCCAGCCCAGTTTCCCATAGGCCTACCTTAAGGCACAGATCTTTCTATTTGCATTCTCTTTTTCTGTGACAGTCATAACTTCCTTTGCCAAATGAGTGGAAGTTAAGTTCTTTATATTTAAATGTAGTCTGAGATGGTTAGAATGAAGGTCAGATAGCCTACCCTCAGCAGAAGTTTCAATTTATTTCATAGTGATGCATACCAGGTCTGACACCTTACTCTATAGCATGGCACTGGCTGCTATCAGAACCAAGTCACGAGAAAGAATGGATGAGTAATTTGACAATTTTTATGTTTCTGCTTACCATAAACATAAAGCTGAAATCTTTCAGCATATTCTTTGTTCCACAAGCCTCCGCAGTATTTTTTCTAAGAGCTTCATTCTGTAGTCACTTCCAACATACTGCAGCTTTTCAGTGAATCTATCCTGGTGAGCAGGAGCTTAAAGATTAGACTATGGTGGGGGAGAGTGCCATTTTTTTAATTGTGGTGTGCATCACTGTAACTATCAAGCTGCTTTTGGCTTACTATTTACTTTTTGCCTCTTTTTGTTTGTTAGCTTCCCCTCCATCTTTTTTATTTCAAAGATTAAGACAATTTTATTTAGCCTTTTCTTCATCATGTGTTCAATTCAACAATTTTTCTTTCACTCCCTTTGAATCTTTAATTTGCATCTTTTTACTGTTTTAATGTTTGATATTTTTCTTTCTTGTATAAAGCTTTTGAGCTGGACAGTTATTTTTAATAAAGATGCACTAGTGTGACCAATACAAGACATAACACAACTGAGTGTGAGCTATCCTTCAATTAATTTAATGTTTCCTTTTGCTTAATTGAATCTTGACAAGCTCTTTCTTCCCCCACTCTTATAAACACAATACAACTACCAGAATAGCCTATATTTTATTACAATACCTCACAAAAAGCTATACCAAAATATCTGTGTCTATTTGGACTTTGATTTAGATATTTAGTCAGGGGGTTTTGGTCTTTTTACTATAAATGCTACCACAATTTAAAATGTTCTAAATAAATGTTTCAGCTATATCAGTGAAACAGCAGGATTTTTGAGAACAAGGAGTATATTTATAGAATTTAATACTTTGCCCTGCATATTGCAAGTCTGTTAAGTTAGAATATCAGTGTTGTTAACATTCAGTCTAGAAAGTACTCCAAAATGCAAAACTAAAATCCATGCAATTGAGACAGGGGAGATAAACAAAATTCAGATGTGCTAGTAACTTAACCTGCACTCTGCAGCTGCCTATTCTATGCCAGCTAGTGACAGAACACCATCCTCCAGATACCTCTGCTCTTGCCTCCTGTTAGTTCAACTTGCTTGTGATACACTAATTGCCTGGCTACCAAGGACATCCGTTGAGAGAGAATACCCTACATACAGCACGTTCAGGCAGTGAGAGACTTCACTAGCAGGAAGAAAGAAGAGCCTTGAGCTTTGCTTGGACTGCATTATAACTCATAATAAGTGGGAATATGTTTTCATTTCTCCATATCGTGCCAGAAACTGTAAAGATGATAACAGATAGGGCAGCACTCTTCATTTTCTTCCATCTAGTCATCGTATTGCTGCCTGAATAGAGTGTTTGGATTGCTCAGAGACAAAGAGCATACTTACAAATGCTTCTAAAATCACAAAACACAGACACATCACTCATACTAAAAACACTAGCAGGTATGATATGTTAGACAAGTTGATTTGATCTTTTGGAAATGGTTTAGTATCTAAAATTTTGTATGCCATATATGAAGAAATAGTGCCAGCAGGATATTGAAAACCACTGAGAGCTCTGTAGGAAATATTAGGAAAGAACAGGGCAACTAAATGAATACCCAGGGAAAACAGATACTATAAAATTGGATCCCTGCTGTATCAGCCTTTGTGGATGATATTGCCAATTTGGAAAACAGTAGATTTCGGGGGTTTTGGTAACCAGAAGTTATACGGAATATTGGTTAAGTTTCTATTTTTGCCTTAGAAACTACAACATTTTCAAGTATAATAGAAATAACTCTATCTTCCTAATATCCAACAAAACTGTTGTCTCAAACTGCATTATCTATTTGGATTCACAGTAAAATTGTTGAAAGGTGAAACAGTGCAGAAACCATCTGTCAGCTGAGACTGAGGATTAATTGACACAATTTTCTAATGTATTTTACATTTACACCTCATGTGATAAAACAGTGCATCTGTTACACTTATTTCCTTATAGAATAAAAGTAAGAGCAGATAAAAGCCACACAAATATGAATTAGAAATGAGTTGTATGGGCAAAAATAACTATTGAGTTTTAGTTCTTCCTTTTTTTTATGTTCAGCTTAAGGTTCAACTAAGATACTGAATAACATTCCTTGATTGTTGAAAACTTAACTTTGACAAGTTTTTCAGGACTCTTAAGCTGAAACTTCAAAATTTAGAATGCTGAAATCCTTCAAAACTTTATCTTTTTAATCCTGAAGAAAGTCTCTTTGCTAAGGAATTTTTCAAAATGGTAACTGGAGAGATCTTGCAGTTGGAAAAGTCTCTTTCTACCTGTTTCAAGTTGCTGTAACAAATGAAAATGAGAACTCTTTAAATAACAATGTGAGAAGTTCACGATCTCCTCTCAAATGCTGGCTTCACAGAAAATTACAATTACCTAGAAGGACTTTTTTCCCTCTATCTTGTTTTAAATGCTTTATTTTATCATGTTATTTAGTAAGCCTGTTGACTAAATAATGTCATATCACTCCCCTGTCTCCTAGGGACCTTTAATTCTAGAGTAGGCAGCCACTTCATTTTGCAGGAGGTTTCTTTTTGGTTTCAGAAATCAGCCGCAGCACACTGATTGATTTGCACTCAAATGTAATTGTTCTGAAAAGCTATGAAACCTTGACTCTCACAAGACACAAACAAAAGCAGTTTCCAAAGCATGCATACCTGACATAAGACAGCCCTGAACTTCAACATGCGTAGTAAAAGAAATATCATTTGCCCAAAATGTAAACAGCTGAGATATATTTACCAGGGTCAGAAAACCTGGGTGCTAATCAATTTGGATTCATGATGTACAAATAATGAGTTGCACTTAAACCAGCTATGTTGTCAAAACATTGCTCTTTTAATCCCTGATAAATTATGAGGTTTATAAAAGCAGATTTTTGCAGATAATTGAAGATTTATTTAAACATACGTGGAAAGCTGATTAAGTGCAGATCCAGTGCAGCTAAAGTAAACTCCATGTCTGTCATGAGTCTTTGCACTTCACCATTTCATAAATCCACAGCTAGTTGTATATGTATTTTTACTGTAATCCAACTTTATTTTATGTCTAGACTTTTCACGTTAAAAAATGGCATACATGAACTCAGTTTTAAGGTCCTTTCAGTGCATCAGATCAGAATGCATTAGGTTTTAAAACAAAACAAATAACTTCCAGATTGGATGACCTGTTTTCACTCCTTTCCACCTGTCTTAAATGGGAAATACAGAAACAGCTTTCCTTAAGGATATTTACATAGGTCCTTTGTTAGCATGGTTGTGTCTTATTTGAAGCTGAGTGGTATATCTGCTTGATTTTACAAAAAACCAACAATATAAACATCCTATTGCTTCAGTACAAAATCCATTTCCAAGTTAGAAGGAAACACACAAATTTCTGATAATAGATTAACCCATATGTTATTTCCTTTTTTTTTTATGATGGGTGAGTGTCTTGTAGGTTATTGACAAAGTTTTGTGACATAAGGCCAACAGCAATGACATCCATCTTTAGGCATCTTTCAAAGTACAAGTACAGTAAACGTAATATTTCTAAATATTTATGATGTTAAATAAAATGAAATTAATAATTAAAACTGTAATTTAATGTTAAGTGGTTTTGGCTGGCTCTCCTCCTTCTGCCTTCCCTTCCACAAGCATATGCAGTCCTTTTTCTCAGAAAGAACACCATAGATCATATTGTGATACTGTATTTTGTACTTGCAGAAACAGCAGCTGATAGCTAGGCACTGACATGCCTGAAAAGTTGTCCACTGAGCACACCCAGCAGAGTGACTCCTTTCTTACTTAACCAATGTCAGCCAGAGCCATAGGTAGGAGTAAATCAAAAGAAGAGAATGAAGAGTCTGTAATTAGCGATGCCCACAAAAACCGTCAGTAAGAATCCTGGCACAGCAAAAGCAATAAAGTGCCAAACAATGAAAGGATTATCTACAGGGCTATCTACAAGATGATGTGCAGTGGCCATTTTAAATGCAAGTATACTGATTTCATATAGCATTTGAGATTTTTCTAAACCAACACGCACAGGGCAAGTTCTACTACCCATGTTTCCTTACTGCTTCCCAGTTCTGCCTTTGCCAAAAGTCATGTTAATGATTCTTTACTCTTTGCTGCCAATAGTTTCCTGATAATGTCAACAAAACAGATATGGACAAATCAACTTCCTAAATCTAATAAAATAAAAAAAAAACCCAAACATTATTCTTCCTGTAGCTCTGAAATGAAGAGGCTGACCTCAAACAGTAAAATATTCTATTCTTGGCATCTCTCTCTGTCAAATTTGTGCACTGCCAACTGCAGTTCTGAGTTTGTTGCCTTCGTTGCCAGATCAGCATCGTATGAATCTACTATATGCCAACCAATAAAAACAGAATTTATGTGAAGATAAGCAGCCCTGTGTCTGCTTCTGAACAGTAATGACAAAGTTGTGGGTAATATGAAGGTGGCAATTGGCAGACTCAAGCCTTTTGTAATCCTGCATACAAGAAAAAGAAGACGTATTATTACTGAAGTATCTTTGAAGGTACAGAATGCAGGTACTATTCAGTGACCTGGCGAAAAGATCTTCTCATTTTGGGTCTCAAATCAGATACAGTAATGGATAGGTAAGGAAACCAAAATAGTCAATTTCCTTCTTGCTGGGGGTTGTTTTTGTTTTCAAAGTAGTTTTACCCAATGAGACATGTTGTTGCATTCAAAAATACGAAGTTGGCTGTACATTGAATACCCTTTTTTTCAGTTTTCAAGACTTTATTTGGAATCCCTAGGAAAAAAACCAAAAGGTTCTAGATCAGTGTAATAAGGTGACCAACCACTACTATTTCAGACAACAGCTGTGGTAATGTCCTCCAGGAATAAAAGTCAGATTGATTCATTGATTGGGAAAACTGTAGTTTCAATCTTTACATTTCCATCATTCTGCTACATTTTGCACCTGCAGCTCTCACCATCAGGATACTTAGAGAGTAAGGGAAAGACCGTAGCTGTGATCCATATTCTCCATAGAATAGTCTAAATAATTTATCATTATGGGGTGATGGAGTTACATCCCATAAACTCTTCAGATCTACAAAAGTCTGCACATATCTTGGCTTATGGGATCATTTCCTGTTCTTGCATTTACATTCATAAATCCAGTCACTTGGGTCTACCATTACCAAAATTTAGGGAACATTTAAAAAAAATACAGAAATACTCACCTAAGTAAAAGTAAGTTAAACATCCTTGATCATGTTTGTACTGCATTTTGATGCTCACTTTCTACAAATACTTAAACTAACAAACTGTCTGACAAAGTGTCACAAATTAACACTTTTGAATAGTCTCCAAATGCTGCATTGTGTGCAAACCATCACCTCCAGATTGTTCCAAATTTCCAAAACCTGAGCAATACCTACTTTGATTGTCCATTAGTGCCTCCCAGCATTTGGAACAAACACTCACTTAGATTTAATTGAAACCCTAGTGCTTAACGGTCATTCCTCAGTTCCCCTCAGCAGAACTGTCCCAAGGCAGCTGATTCCCCCAAGGTAGAGGGGAAATGCAATCTTGCAGCAGTAGCAGAGCAGCTGATTTCCTGTGAGGAGAGGAGACAGAGCAGTAGGAACTGTTGGGCTGGGCAATGACGGGTCTGAGGGAAATTTTTGGAAGCTGCTTGCGTTTTCTGTCCTTTTAAGCTCTTTTTCTCCCCCTGGGTTCCTGCTTTTTCACCTCACTAGTACAGTCCACTTCTTGCCTTCCTTCTCCAGGTACAAATGAGGATTTCATTAGTCTTCCCACACTTACCTATTTTTACCCCACAAGAAGTAATGCAATTCCTGAGAGATCTGTGTTGCACTTTTTTTAAGTTATAAAATCTTCTTTATCCTAGCATAACTGCATCTGCATTAGGATATCTGCACTGATCTAACCTACTGCTATAGCAAGACTGCCTCTTTCAGACAGGCAGGAAAGCCACAAAATCTGCAGTTATAAAGTACACTTCCTACAATGTGTGAGATTTTGAATAGTGTCCACAGAGATGTTGTTAGAATTTATTTATATATTCTTGCCTTCACTAGTTGGGGTGAATTTATTTATTAAGTAGCTAGATAAGCTTCTTACAGGGAATGATATATCGATTATATGATATTAGAGGACATATGGATAGGGTTGCAATGCCTGAAACAAAATAGGAAGTCTGAAGCACCTCAGAGTTTTCTGAGATGGTAGGATCCCAGATTACCAGCCTCTTCACAGTGATGTTGCTCTCAGACCTTATTGAAAAGCAAAATCAAAGCAACATCTTCTCCAGTAAAGTAAAACTGAGTTTGTTTTCCCCAAATTCAAAAATCGCAACAAGCTTGTTTGATACAGCAGCAAAATTATGCCAGCAGACAAAGGGTGATTGTGCTAAAACAAACCAGAAGCTTGTCTCAAATTCTGCCTGTAGTTGGTTAGATTACCTATACCAACTGAAGCTCTCTAAGCCTGACAAATTTTCTACTTTTTACCAAAATTTATTTGTACTGTGCAGAAATTTTTTTTCCAATATATTTACCAAAATGATTTCTGCAAAGTCATGTAGTTTAAGTAGCCAGTTCATTTTTAATTTGAATGCTCAAGTGTTTGGTAGCATGAATTTTTTTTTTTATTTTTGAAAGTAATAAATTCTACTTGCATGATTTTTATTGTATCAGTCTTTCAATGCATCCAAAACTTCTACTAGATAATTTGGAAGTTCTTTTTCACTGCTTAGATGGTCATTTGGAAGATCTGGGAGGAGGCAGTAGCATCATGCTGCCAGTATCTGCTCTTAATGTATCTTCTAGCCACTTCAAAAACAATTACTTTGTTCCTGGCCCATGTGTGATCCAATTTGACAGGTAGAGAGGAAGGATAAAGCACCTGAGAGGACGAGGAAAGATGAATAAGGTTATGCTTTTAGTGACAAATACCCACGTTCTCCCCTTCCTTGCCTAGGGTGCCTCTCACTCTGGTTGCAGCTCAGCTGTCCACAGCTCCTCATCTTCTGTGCCCCTCTCTCCAATGAACCGTGTGTAAAGCTATTAACACTTTTCCTCAGATTTTGGTATTACATTTAAACATTCATTCAACCAGCAAGTAGAAACAGCAGCTCCATGTTTCTATAGCAATTTATTTTGGTTTTTGGTGGGGTTGCCACAAGTCATTTTTCTTTGATTGACTCCTCTCTTACTTCTTAACTTTTGAATCTCCTCCTTCCACCCAAAGAAATGGACAGGGTACAGGTCCCAAATGTGCACTCGTGCTGTCCTTTCTCCGCATGGGCCAAGGATATCTCAGGTCTGTTCTTGACCCAGTCAGTATCAGGTGGTTTGCTGGACATTTTTATCTCTGTCCTTAACCATGACACAAGCTCTGTGTGTATAATAAATGGAGATTCTTTAAAAAAATATGATCCTATAGACATTAAGCTCAAATATGTCCTCTTCCCTTGTTTTTCCCTTTCCTCATACCCTTGCCTCACCTTCCCTCCTCTTTTCACACTCTGAGTCAGGAAAGACAGCTTTTGAGGGGACATATTAGCACAGCATTTTTCTGGCAAATTCAGCAGCTGTGACTCCAGTTATTTAATTTTTTTTTTTAAATAAGCCAAATTTTTCATGCCAGCAACATAACCAGAAGGTCAAATCCTTTGATTTTAAAAAGCACAGTCATATTCGGTAGCATAAAATGTAAATAATCGTAAATACTCATATGTGAAGTACAGAGGGGGGCTGGATTTCCACAGTGTTTTGTCTCCACTTTACCTGGGTTTATAATTTACATCAGGGTAGAGAGTCTTGGCTAACTGGGACTCCTGAGATTTTGTGAAAATAAACACATGAAAAAAACAGGAAATCACAGATATAATTGTGACTTAGACATTTCCAAAAATGGTACTTCGCAGAACAAGAGATTTCACTTTCTAATAGAAAGCTAGATCATGAGTGCATTATGGTTTCTCAGTCAGGATATGTCTATGTAACAAATTGCAGTGCCAGGCAAGGTCACTCATGTTAGCTCTAAGGATGCTAGCTGGAAGCTGGCAGCAGGCCGGCTGCATTAGCTGGGGTTTGCGGGGGCTAACAAGCTGCTCCCAGGGGCAGGCTCTACATGCCAAGGCAGGGCACCGCACTAACGCGAGGCCGTGGCTCCCAGACACCCAGTGAGTTCATTCGGGATATTACTGTGGGGCACTGTACTACGCTACATTGACATGTCTAAGTGGTTCTGCTATTTGGTCTCCTTATGCTTTGGAGGGGAAATAAAACATGAAAGGCAGACATCCAGCACAGTGAACTATAATGTGCTGGACACTCTCTTGACCAACCCAGTCCCACACTCCAGTCCACCTGCACAGTGTGACAGAGGCACAATTAAAAGGGCACAAGCGCACCAACTACCACAGGGCTATCAGCATTTTACATTTACAGCACACTGTAAAGATTTGGTTATATGCATTTGTACAAATAGAATAATCCAGTAATTAAAAGATCATGCTTGAATCTTTACTGTCTTTTCTTCACAGAGAAGTCATTTGATTACAAGCATTAATGAAAAATACACATATGTGCAAATATATTCAAGGCATTACAATCCTCTGCTACGGTATAAAGAAAAAAAGAAAAATATACAGGCCCAGTCTTCCTTGCACTTACATAAGTAGCGCTGACACATTAATCCTTTCATTCAGAGATGAATGAATAAGGGAGACTGCAAAATTTTTAGGGAGCTATTCACCCAACAGAAAAAACAATAGAAAAGGAGAGACTAAAAGGCAAAACATACTTGATAGACAGGAAGCGTTCACCAATGTGTCAGCTATGACACAGCTATTCTGTTACACTAAATTATATTTTTAAGACTTTGAAAAGTCATCAGAATTTTGAATACCTTCATTTGAAAATAAAATTGGCATTTTTTACTTCATTTTTGTCCTTTGTTAAATCAGTATTTTTTCTTATAGGACATACCAACTTTTAATCCATAATTTACAGCTGATATACACATAAAAATAAATTCAAATCTACCTTTATAAGTCACCAGCAGTATACTGTGTGGACTTAAGAAGTACTTTTACTCATCTTGACTCACATAGATAAGTATCTTCCCCTGTGGCAAATTAACATTTAAAATCTCACATTTGCAGCTAATCCCTGACTGTATGACGGGGAAAAAATGAAGCATGGATTAAGAAAACAGAAAAATCATTATTCAGATGTACCTGCACCTCTAGATTATCTCCAGTTTCAATGCAGAACCCCAAACCATCGAAGTTTCACTGGAAGAAGTCATGAACCCATGTGAACCTTGGTTAAAAACTGACCTGAATTTGGAATAAAATAATAAGCCAAGTGAGTTTGTTTTTCCTACTTTTATGAACATTTCAGAGACCTGGAGTTCTTATCTAACTTTTCTGCTGGTGTGAAGCTGTGTCATTCATAAGCAACTAGGACTATGATACAGTCCAGATAAATGTCTTACTGAGGCACATTTCTGTTAGTTAGTCAATGAAAGTGCTTTATAATAAAAATAAACTTGCTCAGGCAAAAGTGGTTGGGGACTCTTAGCTGGCATCTTTTGGCAGTGCTCAAAAAGCAGCAAGCATGCCTTCCCATAACATTATCTTCACCATTTTATTTGCATTACAGTCATGTCTATAAGTGCTTCCTGGAAGCTGCTGTAGTCTAAATAAAGATCTAAGGTTTCACTTTTGTTATTTCTGCTGCTAATGCACCGAATTAAAAACAAAACCAAATATACTTAAAGAAATTATGTGAGAAGTAGCAAACAATGCCAGCATCAAGTTACTTTTCCCAAAAATGTATTTCATTTTTTAACCAGAGGCAGATCAAACACAAAACATTACATGAGAACAATTCAGTGCCAAGGGGAGAGAAGGGTGCTATAAATCACAGCCCAGTGCTCTCTTGCATACATCTGTCTCTAGTCCTGATCCATCAATGTGGAGAGACCTTCACTGGAGTCCAGAGGCACTTTGCCACCTTACTCTACTTAAGGCTTGCTGGGAAGTATTCCCATTGATGCTGAAGCCCATGACAGCAGGAAATTCTACACAAGATATTGAGAACTATAGCCCAATATGTTGAGTTTTCCCTGCTATCTTACAGAATTATTTTTAAACATGCATATACATATATATAATAATATAGATTACTTTTATTCCTCAGCGCAAGCTATAAAACTTATGAAAGAGTTACATAAAGTTCTGTGAATTATAGTTAATTTATAGATGTGTTTGAGTCCTTTTAACAGTGAAGATGAAAAGAAGCATCAAGGACACCATTATTCTCTTTGTAATAATAATGAAATCTTAAACCTTAGAAAAATTCCACAGCTTAACCTTTCGTGTGGAAGGGGTTCCATTAGAAGAACAAGCTAATAGCATCTGATTCACATCTAAATGAGTCATTCAATTATGCCACAGGCATCAAGGAAACAGAATGGTCTAGGACTTGAGGATAGTCTTGGCCATTGGATACACTCTAAAAGCACCTAAAATCAGTTCACTTAAGAACTGTAAACAGAGAGGAGAGATTTATTATAGCGTTCAGAAGAGCATGACACCACTGCCTTTATACGCAGCTATGAAGAGTCAGTCCATGCTCCGATTTCTGAATTGGAAATGGCAACAATCTTTCCAAATACAGGCAAAGAGGAGGGAGAGGAGTAAACTTTGCTCTTTATGCCCTGCATTGCACAATATGCTTTTTAGCAGTGCTTTTTGGTGTTTTATATTTTCGCAGTAAACACACACGAAAACAAAACAAAAAGGAGAAGACTGAAAAGCAATGCAATTGAAGGAAATACTTGCCCACACCAAAGCACAAACCTTTCACAACTAAGGGCCCAGATCTGTAGTCCACTTAGAAGCACCGCCATATTAAAGCAAATGAGTGCACTGCCACTGTGAGAAACAAAGGACTGGAATGTAAAAAGGTAAAAACCCCCACACTTTCATGCCATTTTGAATGCACAGAGTAAAATCCTACCTACTACTATTTGAAGCTCACAAAGAGCGATGGGCAAATGCAAGATCCTGCAGCTGAGCACAAAACAGACCAAAAGCTTTGCGCCAATTTTGCATCAAACACCCATCCAGTTTAGAAGATTTCCGTGCCTCCAGCTACTCAGAGCATGTGGGGATGGCACCTGGATAATCACCGTGCTCCTAACCTGGCAGCAAGGGAAGGGCAAACTCCCCCTGATTGACTGACACTTAGCTGTGTCAGGGAGACTAATTTGATCACCATCCATATGTTCCCCATGAGGAAAAGGAACAAAAGCAAAAATCTGATTCTGGCTGCAAATGACACATAATTCTTGCATTTAGCACTTCAGTTTAGCAATCTTTGCATCTACAATTGTATCAAGAAAGAGCAACTGTATTAGTTATGGTAATCTCATTCTACCATTTTAAGTGACATGTTGTTTGTGTGGATGCTTGTAGCTCTGTATACTTGTATGCAAACAAATAGAAGAAAAGCCTGAATGCCTGCCAAATCGAAAAGGAAATAAGCAGCAGGGAAATAAATGATTTTTTTCAAACTTCTAAGAAACAATTACAAGGAAGAAAGAGTAAAACCCAAAAGCACAAGAAAGCATTTAGCAGTAACTGAGGCTCCTTGGGACCTGGATCATGTTAAAGGATCTGTTCAGGTGTATCCAACCTTAATGTAGTATTGTAAATTCATAGAATTTTAAGGCCAGGAGGGATCATTAGTTATGATCATCCATTTTCATCTACCACAGGCTATAAAGAATTTCTCCCGATGAGGCCTGAATAAAACCTGACACTTAATGAAGCAGGAGAACATCTTTTAGGACACAGCCAATTTTCACGTAAAACCTTTGGTCCTGCTTATTCTTGGGAAAGCTGTGCCAGCTGTGTATCCTCTTGTGCATATTTTAAGTATATTCATCACAAGACTAGCAGGAGTAATTCCCTCCCTTGCAGAGTACCTGAAGAGGAAGCTTAGATGGGATTTCAGCAGTGGTCAGGTGTCTTCACTGGCATAAATTTTATCCTGTGCCAGTACATATTCACATTAAAAGCAGAAATCCACAGGGAAGTCAGCAAAGCCTTTCAGTTGTCATTGCAGGGTTTTATTCACGTCCAAGGGCAAGAAAACAAAACAAAACAAAAAAATGTTCGACATGAAACCACAGAAACAATTAATGCTCAACCTCATGGAAAGGAAGAACCAGCAAATAAAGAAACATTGTGTAATGAGCAGCCCAGCTGAGACTGTAGCACAATTTGGTGCTTCTGTTGCTGGGTCTGATATTCTCCTACCCACAGCCTTTTTCCCCTGTATGCCTTTTCTAGGCTCCCTGGTCTAGGTTCTCAGCAAATTTGAAACCATCTACCTTGTTCACCAGCCTCCTCTTTCATTAGTAGGAGAGAAGAGAGGGGATTATCACACTATCTGCTGGCGTTACTTGTGTGTTGCATGTATGTATAATAAATGATTTTATTGTAATAGCACAAATTATCAGTGAACTAACATCCAAAGATGTGGGAAATTCTATTTAGCTTGGATAAACAACAAGCCTCAACATTTTGTTTCTTTATTTCAACACAAAACCCCTCATTTCATGGCAATAAGGCCTTCCTTAATCTCCTTTAATGAAGAGATTAACCATCATGGATTAATCAAACCTATGATTCAGATAGAGAAATGTAAAAGCCCAGCTGAAATGTGTAACAGCTTTAAGATAGCTCAGGGTAGACTGATGAAGTAGACAACAGACAAAAGCTGAAGTTCACTCATAAACAGGGATACAATCAAGAAATTTCATGTCTGCTGAGTTCTGCTTTCCTCCTGACTGTGCAGAGAAGCAGTAACCAGTATTACTCAGGCAATAGGGTACGATAATCCCTCTGAGGGGCTTCATAGCAATTGTTTCGGGAATTTGCATTTTACCTCAAAACCCCGAACAGGGGTCTACCTCACACTGACTGTAAGCACTCTGACTTTCTGTTCAAGGAAAGTATTTCACCTGGGAATACCAACCCCTACGTGAATGGTTTTTGTATACATGTATTATAGGCCAAATTTCTGTCTCCTATCTGAGAACAGATGTTATCCTGCTGTGACTAGATGCGAAAAACAAGAGAGAAAAAAGAAGGAAAAAGTGACAAGAAGCCACAATAATTTTCCCCTAAATTGTGAAGGTTGTTCTTTCACCTTTGCAAATAGGCTGCATTTTTGTTAGCCTACTGTTACTACTCTGTGTTCTGCATGTATCACACCAGGATTTTAAATATCCAGTACTGTATTTTTGAAATGTTTTGAATTACATGAATATTTTCACTGAAAAGTGTGTCTAAAAACTGAGCTACCACTAAGCTAACCTTCTGAAGCTCAGCATGGAAAGACTTCATAAAAGCATTTATTCTGAAAGTAAAAAAAAACAAAAAAAAAAAAAAAGAATTATCAGAATCTATTATAAATAATATAATATAAATAAATTATAAATAATAAATATCAGAATCTAATAAAAAAGAATTATCAGAATCTAATTCTGTTCTATTTTATGATGTATTTCATTATTGGTTTTTCCTTTCTGTCAATGTTTCTTGAAAGTTTTTCTCTGGTTATTTCTAGAAAAGACCCATGTTAATTTCCAGACACAAAAGCACATGAGGACTATACCCAGTTCAGAGCTAGTGAAACTTAAGACTATAAAAATACAAACTCTCACCCTCTCTTAAAGCTCTTAATATTAGACTAAAGGTAAGTTTAATAAAGCGAAATTGCAAGCAGGTAAAATATTGCTTCTCTTTCTCATTAGGGTGCAGTGAAAATTAATTCCTATGCAGAAAGTGCTTTGAGATCTTTGCATGAAGGGCATTACTTTGATTAAGAGCAAACTAGTATTATTAAGTGTTATTAAAACAAATTGGAGGCAGAGAACATCATAAATGTTTCCCTCTGGTTAAATCTGAGAACTGGTCTCTGTTGCATTGTAGCTCAAGTTTAACCTTTAGAGCACCAACATCGTATGCATCTCATTTACACTGCAGAGATAAGGCTCCCCTGGGCCTTCCAACCTCCCAGCCATGGCCTAAACAGCTAGTTGACAGCCAAAATACTGTAATTGCCAAGGAATTTTGTAAGGTAATTTTGCATTACAAAAGGAAGCAAATAATAATTTCATGTTTAAATTTGTTTTATTTTAAGGATACACAATTGTAAATACACAACCTTGTGGATCAAGTGCATACCTCTTAGTTTTGAAGCCTGTAATTTTATATTGTGACCCCCAAATCAGTGTCTACCCATGGAGAAATTGCAAGACTTGGAAGGTTTTGCTGAAAAGGAATGAATAGAAGGAGCAGAAATACCAGTTTCCTCTCTGATTCTTGCTGTTGGTTTTCATGCTTTAAGATGCTAACTAAAGCTATTAAAATGCCAGCCCTGGAGACCAAGATCCTCTGTGTAATCACAAAACAAGCATATCACAAAGCAGCATCAACACATACTTGCTAAATCATCAGTTGCTAAATCACATGCAGAGGCCTGACAGGATTGTACTGTTCATGAATTTGCTGTTTTGAAAATCAGGCTGTATCTGGACATAGGTAAACATATCCATTTAAGTCACTTTCAGTACCTTAATGTCCAACTGGATTGTGAGCTTTTAGGACTTAGGTTTATAAATACAAAGCAATAGTCATAAAGCCTGCTTAGAAAGGTATTAACTAAGAATGGGAGTAGAAGAGAATGTAGGTGAGAAGAGCCAAGACAAAAGCAATAGAGTAGACACTTCAGCTATTAACTCTGATTTTTTGGTTTTGATTAAGATGTCAAAAATGGAGAGAGACGTGTTTAGTTTATAAAATTGTTACTACTGACATATAAAAATGTTAAAGCTTTAAAAAGATGTAAAGTGGCCAATAAAAGAAAATTAATTTTGTATTGTTCTCTTAAGGGTTATTTAGAAAGGTACCTTGGCATAGGCAGAACTGTGCATCCTCTTGTGAACACCTGTGAACTGTTGAGTTTAATTGGGCAGCAGCTGGTGCTGATTGTGGGTTTTCTTGCTGTATCTCATTACTGGTTTCCCCTTTGCTCTTTCCTGATTCAGTGTTGCTAGTGTGTGCTGCTTAAAGGACCCTAGCAGAAATACTGAAAGATAGTCAAAGAAAATATTTGAAGTTGTTTCTGTGTACATCTGTGTACTGTTGAGCTTACTCAGACTACTGCAGATGTGTGATGTACATGGATGACAGTCTGAGGATATCACAAATTGGCTGATGGTCCTCACAATATCTTTCATTCTCCATCTAGGCATCAAGTTTTTCTGCAGAGGTTAGGAGAAGCTGTGATTTAAAGCTATTTATGGGATAAAAAGCTCAAAAAAAGCACCTTTAAAAACCTTGTAATTTTGCAGCAGAATATATTCCTTGCTTCTCACTTCAACAAAATTATAAAGAAGTAATCATGTATGTCCTACTGCATTATCTTGCTAAGCATTCTCAGGGCAAAGCTGCTGATCCTGAGAGCCAAACTACCATCTTTTGCAATGTTTAGGAGGATTAGGAGTTCAGAGAGAAGACATTTTGGGTGCTGACCTTGCCAAAAGCAGAGAAACAGAGTGCACAAAGTAGGAGAGTAAATGGCAGATGACAAATGAGTTTTTCCAGAAAAGAGTAATAAAAGAAAGTGAAAGAAAAAGCCCTCTGCAGTGAAATTAGCAGCCAGATGCCTATTGCAAAATAAGAACATTATTCTGAGAAAGTCTGAAATTTATAACAGAAGGAAAACACTAAAAATACGTTCAGAAGAAAAGTTACCTACTAATGACTTGAGTGAGATCAAAACTAGACCAAGACTACGCTCTTTTGAAAATGGAAATTCCCACCTATTTTCCTGGTACATAAGTTCTTCTGCAGAGAGGAAATAGGATTAAAATTAGCCCCTCAGTTAGTGTTGTTTTAAAAAAAAAACAAGTTGTTAGATATAGTGCTCTGAAATAGCTATTAAGTGAGCACTCACTTTAGTTTGAGCAAATAGTATGTTTAAATATAGGTCAATGAAGCTGATTTTAATACTGCAGATATTCAATTGATATTTATAAACTAGATAACTTTCAAATTGTGTAACACTAGAGCATATTATGAACATAATACTATATACATTAATATTATCACCATACAATTTACATTGATCTACCATATTATAACCACATGAAACCATTAAATATTTTGTCTTTCCAATACTGTTTTGATTTCCAATGCCTTTAACATTAAGCTTCTTTTTCATTTTCATGTCTTTAAGAATAGGAAAAAGAAAAGCGGGCAACAAAGAAGACACTAATGCTGTTTGCAGCAACTGAAAAAAGGTTTTAATAACATAAATACCACTTTGGGGTATAAGTATACTTTACTTATACATATAAAGTCTACTTTATCAATAACTGAACTGACATGACTTAATCTTTGCACACTGAGCTGATGTAATATCTCCTTAAGTGATATAGGGCAGACATACATTTGGACCTGTTTTATCTTTGCATAGGAATAGAAGTATTGAATATATAAATATGCTCAGAAATACTTATACCTGTGAGAGTACAGGACAATTATGAATATCTATAATCCTGAATTGTGAAGGGTTGGAGTTGTATTAATTTGTGTTACCATTGATAGCTTTAGATTTACCTATTAGTGTTCTTATAAATCTCGTTAATAGAGGTCCCCTTAGCAATGTGCTTTTACTAATTTGGCAGATGTAGCAATAGAAAGCATTAAGGAGTTTTGAGACAATTTTCAGCTAGAGTAGTGTCCCTACGTCTAGCAAGACATATTTATTGCAGCATTGTATTTTATGTCTTTATCTTTATTAATGCAGTATTAACATTGTTATTACCCTCAGAAGATAATTTCTATATATGCAGAATACCTAATAATGAAGAAATAATTTATTTACTGGTCCTTGTTAAGATAAGAAACATATTTGTTATGACTTGACAGAAGAAACACATTCTTACTGAAAGATCACAGTCTTTGTGTTGAATCAGATAAACATTAATATCAAGTTTACTGTCAGTGTCGTGTTTCTGGTAATTCCAAAATTTGTAGCTAATTTAGACTATAATATTTGGTTACTAAAATTTAGTTTGTCTACTGGGCTACTGGAGCTTCCACCTCAGCACGAGGTGGCAGCTAGGTTCTGTGTTTGAAAAAAAGAGCTCACTGATCACCTCCCTGCTTGTTAGGTAGCCGTTCCCAAAAGCAACTGTGCACGTATCCATCCCAGCTCTGTCAGACCCACCCATTTTCCTGAGTCAGATGCAATGATAGACCCATGACAACATCTCTTTGCTCTGCTAAATGGCTTCCTCGTAAGAGGAAATATGACAGGTCAGTTCACAAGGAGTTAAAGGGTTCTGGTTAAGATGAAGACAGATACAACATTCACCAAGACTATGAAATTATCTCTTTTTAAATACAAGGTAAACAATTCTGGGACTGCAGCATTTAAAAAAGTCTACATAAACTTCCTGAAATTCACCACAGTAAAATTAATATATCTTCCCTAAGCTTGGTTGCAAATGAGAGACATGCCCATAAGCCGCTTACAGCAATATCAAATAAAATCAGGTTACTGCAAGATACCTCAGCTTCATCATACATTTACCTGCATCTTACAGTTGCAATTTATATCAGAGTCAAAGCCATATTTCCAAAGGTTATAGATTTTTACATCAAAGGCTTGATTCTTGGCAGAAACAACTAGCCATTTAGAGGAATAATGCTACAAATGCGGAAATACTAGTTAGTTATGTTCAGAGAAAGAAAGTAGGTTAATGACAGTAAAAGCTGCCAGAAGCTTGACAAACACTTTGCTCTTCCAAGACCAGTCACACCATTTTTAGTCACTCAGATAGTCCTTGAAAGGTTTTCTTTAGGCCCCTATAAGCCATCAGAAAATTAATTGGCTGATTTTAATGTGAGATTCATATAACACACTTACACACACAGAATCACAGAATTAGAGAATCACAGTATCACAGAGTGGTTGAGGTTGGAGGGGACCTCTGGAGGTCATCTGGTCCAAAGGCCCTGCTCAAGCAGGGCCACCTAGAGCCAGTTGCCCAGGACTGCATCCAGACAGCTATTGAATATCTCCAAGGAAGCAGACTTCATCATCTCTCTGGGCAACTTGTGCCAGTGCTCAGTCACTCTCACAGTGAAAAAGTGTTTCCTGATGTTCAGGAGGAACCTCCTGTGTTTCAGGGTGTGTCCATTGCCTCTGGTCCTGTCACTGGACACCACTGACAAGAGTCTAGCTCTCTCTTCTTTGCACCCTTCCTTCAGGTGTTTATATACATTGATGAGATCCCCCTGACCCTTCTCTTCTTCAGGCTCAACAGTCCCAGCTCTCTCAGCCTTTCCTCCTAGGGGAGGTGTTCCAATCCCTTAATCACCTTCGTGGTCCTTCATTGGACTCTATTCAGTATGTCCATGTCTCTCTTGAACGGGGGATTCCAGAACTGGACACAATTCAGTCCAGGTGTAGCCTCAACAGGGCTGAGCAGAGAGGAAGGATCACCTCCCTTGACCTGCTGGCAATGCTTTTCTTAATGGAGCCCAGAATACCATTAGCCACCTTTGCTGCAAGGGAATGTTGTTGGCCCATGTTCCACTTGGTGTCCACCAGAACCCGCAAGCCCTTTTCTGCAAAGCTGCTTTCCAGTTGGGGCAACTCACTGTATTCTTAATAATAAAAAGACGAAGAAGGAAATTACTATAGAAAAAGAAGCAAAGGAGAAAGTAACTATTACCTACAACCATTACTCTGTATTCACATATAGCCAACAAGGTCTAAGAGCCATATTCAAATTTATGAAATAAAGGGAGCCTACATATGTGACTAAAATGAAATCTGGCCCAACTAGTTTTAGGTACATATTTGTTTCAGAAAGAGTCTATGTCCAGAAAGAATCAAAGCTTGTCCCCATGATGGGACAGATCAATTTAAAAATTGTGCCATCATTTTGTAGCTATTTTCTTGCTTTGGGAAAGTCCACCTCTGAGATAAGCAGAGGGTCTTTGATTCTAATCCTGGTGAATGGGGTTCACAGAGGTCTGAAAGCTGAATCATCTCTTCCTGACAGGAGGAAATGCCACAGGGAGAGGTGACCCCTAAGCAAGCAAAGATAAGGACCTGAAACATGAGTGTTTCTAATGCTAACATGCCAACAAGTAGAAAGTTACATTTAAAGGAGTTCAGGAACCTGTGAGGTTGGATGGGAGGACACCCATATTTTTTAAGATGTCAGCAGACATCTGCAGAGACAGGGCACAGGGCCTACCAGAGACACCAGCTGAGGGCGTAATGCTGTACAAACTGTGGTATCATGTCAGTTCTGCTGCTCAGCAGGTTTAATTACCTCTAGTGCAAAGCTGCACTGATGATGGTCTACACTGTTTCCAGATGCAGTCCTAGTTTAATCAAGTTATCTCAGGTGTGACTGGACCAGGCTCCAGTGTGAAATGCAGGTATGTGCCAAGCCTCTATACAGATGCTTTGTAATAAGTCTAGAGGATATTGAGTCAGGTATGATCAGTAGCTCAACAAACTTCTCAGTTTGAGAGATGAAAGCTGAAAGTTATCTCTAAATCAGCAACCAAAGCCAATGTTTTGGAACAATAAAAAAGGACTACAACGAGACAGGATGGTAAGGTCAACAGTGCTCAGGAATTCATCTCATAGCTTACCACGCCTATGTCACTGTTACTGTGGCAGTAATACAGAGATGTGTCAGTAAGATGAAAAATTATGAAGTATCCAACAATGAAAGGTGCCCTCAGTCTCCACTGATAAAGCTATAAATTGTAATTTCTCAAGTAGCTAATCTGTTATTACCAATCACTCTTTCGATTACCTGGGTGATTAGTGTGTTTAACATTGTAACTGAAATAGAAAGAAAAATCACTATGGACCTATACACAATTTCCTATTCAGATTCCTATAAAATTGTCCACGCCAACTGTTAAAACAGCTCACAACAAATTATTGCTAAATTCACGGTAAACCACAGTAGGTACATAATACTCTTCCTACTTCCCACAGGCAGCTGGGGACACAATCAGGTTGTTTTCTCTTCTCTCCCTTGCTATTCCTTCTTTTTTCTTTCTCTTTTTGCCTTTGTCTGTTCTTCCTGCTCTTTCCTAGCAGCAGCTTTGGAAAAGTGAAGTTGAAAAAGTGAGCCTTAGACTTTGTTCTGAAGGCAGTGAGATTTGTGGTCTTTCTTATTTCCTCCAATAATGAGATCCAAACCGCTTGCCTTGGTGCCAAGGAAGCCCCATCCCCAGCACCCACAAGCTTCACCCTTGAGGCTGACAAGCTTATAGTTTCTGAAGGAACATGGTTGCCAAAGGATGTCATGAATACAAAGAGAGAGGTCCTCTCAGGGAAATCTTGAGTCGTGTTCATCAGTGGTCTTGAAGATTAATAATGGGACCTTGAGTTTGATCCAACATATTTATGATTTCATAATAAATTTATTAAATATATTAGTTCATTAATTTTGTAGTTTCTTTCAGCTAAAGTCTGAAAATGGGGTTATAGAACTGAGGAAGAAGAAGAAACCTAGTGACTGCCACTGAGTATGCTTAACTCATTGCAGCATTATTGTCTAGCTTCTACCTTCTCTTCAGTTCAGGCACCTCTTGTTCACCAGCTTTTAGTTAATTGATGATTTCTCTATGGACAAACAGGAAAAAGCTAGGTATGAATCTTTTTTTTACCATTTCACATCTGAGGGAACTGACAGGCAAGTCTTGCCATAGGAACTGAATTTATATATTATGCTTCTCCAGCTGTTTGTCCTGCTCCTCTGCTGGAGTTACCAGAAGCAGGTATGAGCCAGGTATGAGACTTTCAGCAGCTGTGGCTTACAAAGCATATCAACTTAAACTGAAGTTGAAGGTGGTTTAGACTAACATACCAGACTCCAAGAAGTGCAGATGAGTTTGGCACAGATTTACGCCTGCTGCCTCTCCCACAGGGGCAATAACAGCAGCAGAGGAAAGTGGCAGTCATGCAAGCACAAACCACCAGGACTTGTCTATCAATCCCCTGAGTCAGACATGGTGAGGCAAAATGAAGTCACAGCATATAAAACCAGAACTTTTCACACGCATGTTGAAAGAAGGTTAACTTTTAGCTCAGAGATGGCTGATCATTTCTACACGGATTGTCTTCTTTCCCTTAAAGACAGGACTTCTTGTGGCCCAACTACTTACAGCTCTCTAGCCTCCAACAACTGTAACGATTTTCATTCCTTAAAATATTGCCAGCATCCATCTTAAATACTGATATCTTGACTATTAGAGTCATTTTTATCTCACTTGATCATATAAAGCCCAGATTCTGAGCTCTCAGCTGCTTCTACCAGGCAATCCCCTGGTCTGACATTTATCCTTGTACACTTTGGTGGACATCTTTAATTTCAACCTCCCATTTCATTTTATCTGCTCTAATATATGTGCATGGCATATAGATTGTATTTTATAATACTGATTGATGGTCTTAGTTCTATTTACAGTAAATCTCACAAGACTGGTCACTAAAGTGAGTCATTGTTCAACCTTTACTACAATTTTTCATTATCCTTCTGACTGACATGGAAATTAAAAACTGTTGTTCTATCGCTTTCTTGTAAAATAAAAGAAGCAATTCCACTTGGGGAAATGTATTTCTAATTTATGCCTTCCTTATTTATTTTATCACTTTACTACAAGTGTTTATTTCTTCCTGCTGTTTGGGCCCACAGTAGAACTGCTCAGCTGTGTTTCCACATGCTCTTCTTATACATGAACTCCTAACACATCATTTCAAAATAATGGATGAATGTATTTAAAAATTCTTTCCATGTTTTCATTTGAAAATATGTCCTTTCCAACTGACTGTGGAACACCTCCATTGCTTTCACTGACAGCTGCACACAGCCCAGCAGGGAGGCGGTAATGAGGAACTGTACCCTGGACGGGAGGGACAGTAATGTGGAGCATCATTGAATTGCCTTACTCCCAGCCTGGCAAGCAGCAGGAAGCTCTCCAGGACAAAAGTGAAGCAGGAAACCTGTCAGATGCAATGGGTTCTGCTGACTTACTTGCTGGTACCAGTTCCTTCATGATTTCTTTAATTTGGCCTTTTCCTGTTCCTTTCTGTGGTGCTGTCAGCACTGCTGTTTCTTGCCCATTTGTCAGCTTTGATGTTTTTAAGGTGTGCAAAGCCAATATGTGAGCAATGCCAAAAAAATAATAATAATAAATTCCATCTGATTATAATTCAAAACGAGCTTGTACCAGCTTGACTGTCCTTTACCTTGAGGCTACCTGACAATACCATAAGGCCAAATTCAGAACTAATGTGTAGAGGAGCTTTAGTTCAAAGGCTTTGAGGCTGGGCTGATTAACCTCCCTGGAATGTCAGGGCAGTCTCCTGCCCCACAGCCCAAGCAGGGATGAGCTCAGGTGGAACAGGTGACCATATTCCCACTCCACTCTTTCAATACCCCTCCGGGGATGTGAGTGGGGGAGACAGAGAAGACAGATGAGAAGAGAGTGTGTGGTGCTAGGATGGAAGGGCAGTTGAGCCTCATGAGAGTACATCCTAACAGTATTACCAGCCTGATGATATGTGCCAATGTGAATGCTCTTAATGCCATATTATTCTTCTTTTAAATCTTGTCTGCAATGGAAGACCTCTGTTTAAGGTTGGCAGACCTTAGTGAGAGTTAAAGCCGAAGAAAAATTATTTTTCACAGGAAAGCTGCTCTGCTGAAGACCACAAAAGCAGAAATCCACAACCTAGATGGATTCTGCGACTGAATTGTGGATTATATTCCCTTTGCATTAAAGCTCTGCAGGGATTTATTTATGTGGATCATTTCTGCATTCACTCAGCCCCCTTTTTTTGCTTCGTTGTTGTTGCTGTTGTTGTTTTACAAAATAGATCATTTTCTTATAACCTCTCCTACTTCCTAAAGTCAGTCATAAAAAATTGCTTACACATAACCCCTGAACTTGAATGTATAGTATCTGTCCTCCAGCTACCCTGGTATGGATTGACGACCATGCTGCTTATGTCCAATACACCCCACAGAAACATCTAATGGACTTGGCAGATCATTTAATGAAAGGAAAAGGGAGGACTGCCTTCCAGTTTCATGTAGATCAATATAACAATGTAGGAAGCATTAATGGAAAATGGACAGATTATTATAATATTTGATAAGATTGAAACTAAGATTTAGTTTACAGGAAAGAAAAAAAGCATATTGATAGATTTTAGACTTCCACATTAATGGAGAGAAATATCGACAATGGTGGAAACCTCTCAGAGCAACTACAACCAAAATAAGGTAAAAATTGAAGAACGTTTTGGAAAGTGGGCACTTGCAAAACTTCTTCAGAAGGTTAAGAACTTTCCCTAACAAACACTTACTAACTATTTTGAAAAAACACTCAGTATCATTAAGGGTAATGTAGCATTCCTCTCTCAGAAAGGTTAGTTTTCTGTTTTTTAAACAACATGCAAATTTTGACAAGCAGCCAATGAAGCAACAAGAGATATTAAAAGATATGGAAGCTTTCTCTGATTCAAAAGTCATTACAGGATAATTTGAAGCAGATTGCATGGGATATATTTCCTGCTTCTCTCCTCTGAAGAATCCTATTGTTTACCTCTGGGAGAAAGTGTACAGTAACCAGGAGGGTTTCTCAACAGAATATGTGATAATTATAGAAAACAGAATTTCTGGCACAGGACCTTCTTTCTGAAAGAGACACAAATAAAACAGCAGTGCCTTACCCTCAAAACAAATCAACCAGAAGTCATGACTAGAACGCTGTCTTCCTCCTTATTTAGCCAGCATCAGAACAAACAAGATTTTCTTATGAAGCCAAAAGTTAATGACTTCAGAATGGTTCCCTGTTGGCTGAATCCAGAGGTGGTCAAGGAGGTGCAAAAGGATGGCTTTACGTATAGCTAACACACATGATTATGTTAGTCAAATCTACCCAGCATCTAACTGTCCCCACTGTAACAATTACTGGTGTGACTTCTCCTCTCTCTGGCTGCCTTGCTGATATGGTATGTGCACCCCATAGCCATGAAGACTGAGATGCCGAGAGCCCTGCTTCAATCAACTGAGAAGGACTCTTCTGTAGGAGGAGTTGAATGAAAAGAAGCTCTATTTAGTTATTTTATCTGGATCATGACTGCAAAGTGTTCAGGCTCCAGAGCTATACAACAGCTAGTCTAGCCAGGACTGTCTCCAGCCCTGGGCCAGGGAAGCCTCTGAGAAGCTGCTAGGAGGCAGTATATAGAACAAGTTACAACAGGAGACAAAAAGTAATCTGTATAGAAATTATATGTCTTGTAACAAAATTTCATTTTCCAAAAATAGTAAATCATGACAGAAATGTGATTTATGTTCCAGTAATTATTTAAGATAGGTGTTTGCTAGTAGCCCTTTCAGGTCCTCATACCAGACATAAACACAGAGAAAAAGAATGTCCTAATGTCATTCTCTCAAAAGACCTACTACATAGGTATATTAGTTGAAAAGAATGTAGTTCCCTTTAAAACAGAGAATGCAGTCCAGTCTCCATCATGAGGGAGAGGCTATAGGCTCTGTTACCTAGCAAGAAGAAGATGACACCAGAGTCCTCAGGCAAATCCCTCATGCAATACACTCGGCTCCAGACCAAAAATAATACCAAGTGTTTGTTCAGGAATGGTACATTAGTAAGAGAAACAAGAAGCATGTCAGAACGGAAGTGTCTTGGAAAACTGATGCTGGAAACCTCATCCAGAGGTTGAGGAAAAGCCAGGACAGGGGGACAGAGTGGGACTGAGAGGGCACCCACTAAACAGGGTGCACAAGCAGTCACAGAGAGGAACAGAGGCTCTTAGTGTCCGTGGTGAGGACAACCTGAACATAGGCCAGCTACCTTATGGACTGAGGAGCTTAGGCAGGGAGAGTTCCCACAGTAAATCCTGTCCATGAAAAAAAAATTAAAAAAAAGGAAAGGTAGGAGCTGTTGCTGCAGAAGACTCATGGCACTGAACTGCAGCAGATTTTCCAAACAAACCTGTGAGGAGGATAAGGTGGGCATTTGTCTACCCCACTCTACTAGCATCACTTCATGTGGCAACACTCCTTTATAATCTGTGCAGGATAAGTGATCCTGCTTTTTCAATGCTCTTCTCCCTAAATTGCATGCAAAATACACCCCTCACCACCCACAGTTTATATACTTGTTATTCTGTTCCTTTAAAAAGGCTGTGACTCTGCAGAATATTGAAACTGTGATAGATGTGTTATGTTTAGAGAAAAATGAAGTTGAAATAGTTACATGATTCACCCAAGCTTACACAGAAAAGGAGGAAAAGGCAGGAAAAAGAAGGGTGAGATGTATACTTGTTTTTACTAGTAGCACAACTGTGGAGCTGACAATGACCAGCCAGTTCCCTCCTCTCTGTGCCAGCAGACCACAGAGGAATGGGCCATTTTCCAGCAGAGACAGCCCAAGAAGTAGCATTGGGGGAGGAGCACAAAATAAAATGGAATAGTCACAATCAGTGCATTAAGCAACCATGACAGCATGGTTGCTGACTTCTGCTGCTCTCCTCAAAACCTTCCAAATACTGCTGCTCTTGAAAAGTAAGCGCTGGTACACCCTGTGTATTGAATTCACAAAGAGAAAATGTCAACATCATCCTTTCCCCTTCCTCAAATCATATGATGATGCAAGCATAGGATAGGTTGGAGTGACTGAGCCTATATGGCATAAAAAAAATTACCACACAAATAATGGCTAGTGAAATCTTCCTTACCAATCCCAAAAGGAGGGCTGTGGGGGAGGCAGCTATTAAAATGAACTTTGCAATCAAAGTACACAGGAGAACTGTTTGGAAGGAAATTTAATTTTGTAAGTTGCTGTCTTGTAGCAATAATCAAAATGACAGCACTGCTGAGAGTTACTCATTTCCTGCAGACTACCTAATTTGTGATTGTGGTAGCAATACGTTTCTAGAACCGCAGTGAAGCATTAGCTAGGGTTTTTTTTCCCCTTAATTTTGTCAAAGCAGGGAATTGGGGATTTCCAGCTCCCCCCTTTTCTATTTCTAAACACGCATCTTCATTCAGCAACCAAAATTGGACCCCTCTGCCCTATGTAATTACATTTCCATGACTCAAGCTGGGTGTTTGTGTTTTATCCTGTTGATTAATAGCGTTCACATTTAAATGGTCACAACCAGCCTTTGAAGTCATTAACACCCCATTAAGATGAATGGGGTAACTTCACACCTTTTGTTTCAGTCTCCTTACTATGGAACCAACAAAACCGCACTATTGATTTACAGAGTAAAGACTACCTTCACAGTCATTGAAGGAAAATATATGGAGGTTTAAATACAGGACAACGCTTCAGTATTTGCTGAATAACTCTGGATAATCCACTGTCCTCAAATTTCAACACCTGGAGAGCCATTGCCACCTTAGTAATAGGGTAATGACATTTAAACCACTAATGGGTCTAGCACATTTTGCACCATGATGCAAATCATTGTCAGCATGAAGTTTCCATTTAACAACTTCTTAGAGAAAATAAACAGTATCTGCAGCGTCTAACTTCTCAGTAGAGAAAACATCTCTCCGGGTGTAAATATCTGCTGACTCTGATATTTATTCTTATACATAAAACAATACTGTAATCCCTATTGTATCCTTCTATTCAGAATGCAGCACTGATACACGAAAATCTAGTCAGAATTAAGTGTGTGTGGGGGGGGTGTTCTTCACAATGAGTAATTGTAAATAAAACCATGTTCTGTCTACAGTAATGTACTTTGTCCTAGCTCAGCTACATTAGTCTTGCTCAGCAGAAATGTAATTTACATGAGCTTTTGGAACAATCTTTCTACACCAGGCTAATTTTGGGTTTTCTGCAGTAACAAAGAAGCCAAACTACGTACTAGACAAAAAGTCAATACTCTTTGACCTGGTAAGCTGTGGAAGCGCTCCCATGATCACAGTTAAACCAAAGAGCACTAAAAAGGTAGGAAATAAGGAACAAAACAGGAAAAAGGACACCATTCAAATTCTGGCTTTGAGCCATCTTTGGCTCATGAATATCTTCATAGGAAAAGGTGCTCCAGCATTATTATAGAAGCAGAAAAATAATTTTCGTTAATTTCTACAATACTTTCTTTCCTTTACTCTAGAAAGTAGGAGGCAGGTATCCTCCATCCCTGTGAGAAGCTACAAGATGGTTTATAAGAGATCATAGAGATCAATGCTTTTTCAGTGCACTGCTCCAGGTTTGAATCAGGTAATGAGTTGGGACTGTTGATATAGGAAAGAACTGCTCAGATTGAGTCATAGAAACAGATTAATATAGCATTTAATTAATCTGCTTAACATTACTGAGGGACAGTTAGGCATTGTTATTGCTATTCTAGAGAGACACAAAGAGCAGCAGAGAGGCAATGACTTGCCCAGGGCATTCAGCAAGTCAGTGGCGAAACAGTAAAGAGGACTTGGAAATTCCTATCTCCCTGCTGCCAAGACCAAACTGCTTGATGAACAGCACTCTGCACTGGTTTGCTTTTATGAGGTTGTTCCTTGCTCCAGATCCCTTGTGTTGGGGTTGTCTCTCTGCCACACTAGAGGAAAAAACAAATTAGCTTTATCATTGAGCATTTAAAATGCAATGGACAAGCTGGTTGCAAGGAATCCTAATTTTGCTTTCAATAAGAACTTGACCTGTTACACAGTGCCAAAAGCAGAAAGGCAGCTCTGATTCCTCAGCAGTGGTAAAGTAACCTTGCTTAGGCAAACTATCTGACCATCAGACTCGTAGTTAATCCACTTGGGAATTGAAAATTGGATTATTCCTTAGTAAAGCAGGAGATTCCTCTTACAGTCCCTTAAATAACTCTACTGTATTTTTTTACAAATCAGTAAATAAACCTTCATTACTGACTGTTGCTTTAAAACGATCATCCTGAAAAACATTCTGGTAATTTTCTGAAAATGTTAGTCAGAGAAAGCAATCTGGTTAAATTTAGTCAGTTTTAAGTTTGCTGCTCTGGGGTTCAATGTGTTCTGTATGGACTTAACTTTGTGTGAGTCAGATAGTTTTTATTATTTGGGTTTGGGTTTTTTTTCATTGCTATCAGTCACACAGACATCCCACCAGAAGTGCGCTTCAGGACAGCAAAGATTTAAACATCATTACTTACCCTTCACATTAGGTTTAAATAGGGACAATATGAAACCAAATGTTCCTATTTCCTGTCTGGTTTTAAACTTTTTTCCTCCATGAAACATGAAGAGAATCAATATTTCATAGCAAGTCGGTATAAAACACAAAAAGGTTACAAGCTATGTGAAGTATGGCTACATTTAGGCTGGAGTTTTGACATTATTTGGATAGAGAAATCTGGAGCATTTTGTCTTGATTATAAAACCCTAAGGAATGCCCTGGGTGTTTCACCACATGCTAGGAGAGATGATGGGAGAAAACTGGCAGAAGTTATCTCTTCCCACCCAGTTTAACTGATTCAGACAGGGCAATTTTGTTGGAAGAGTCTGCTGGCAATCAATATGTCTCAGCTTGCTCCTATATGCCTTGCTGAGAGAGAGAGAGCTGTTGGAAGAGAATCAAGACATGAAACTTTTTCTACTCTAGTTTAAAGCTTATGAAAGCAAATTATCTCCAGGGCACTAATCCTTTCACCTTGGTAAACATGCAACGAATCTAAATGAAAGAAAAACAGAAGGACTCCTCCCTCCTCCTCCTGCTTCTGCAGCAGCACTGAGTCTTACAGGATGCACAGCAGTATCTGCCTTGCCAGTCCACTGCAGCCATCCTGTAAAGCTCAAATTTGTAAAAAAAAAATTGAAGAGAACAAAGAGAAAGGAAGAATATATTCCCTGCCCATTTCTCAACATATGTTTTCAAACAAAAAAACAGTACCTTGCCCTACATTAACAAGTATAGGTTTGACAAAGGTGAATCAGTTCTGGCAGCCTCTTTGTTACTGCTAATGACAGGCACCCATTCTCCTGATCCGCCTGTCTTTCTTGGCACCAACTCCCGAAGTAAAGTAAAACAGCCTGGCTTTGAAAAACAAACAATTAGAGATGTTACTTGTTCCTAAAGAGTTATTTAGCAGTGTTTACTTATTGACCAAATATTTTTGTACATGATGTAAATAAACCTGGCTTACTGAGCTCAGAAGGCAATGAACACAATCAAGATTTTTACTTGAGGCATTTGCTTATTTACTTAAAAATATTATAATGGATTGTCAGTAATTTAATCTGGCAACTCAGATAAAAGTATACCCCTCTGGACATACAGGATCACGTCAAAGAAGACGACTTTCTCTTTGTTCCCTTAAGGAACAAACAATGTCCCTAAAAATAGTATTTTGTGTATATCCTCGTAAGGTTAAAGTGAAGCAAAAGAACAGTGAAATTCACAAAAGCTCCCGTCAAGTATATTATACTTGGGCTTTAATCAGTAACATTGCACCTTTCTTCACTGGAGGTATATCAGTTAACGAATCGTCCCTGCCAGTTTAAGAAACACTTTTCTAAGAGCTGCCAGTCCACTCTGCCCTAGCTTTTTCTAAATCCATTGATTTCTTAGGGAAGATGATTCAGTATTGGTTGTTTGCTGGTTAAATGATATAGACTGAGAAGACCAGATGCTCTGGCTTAAATCACCATGGGCTGACTGTGACTGGAGGAAAATGAAGATCAGGCCCAAAAGTTCCGCACCACACGAGTAGGAGATAAAATGGAGAGAGTCGCATTAGCTTGAAAGAAAAGAATAAGCCATTGTCCAATATTTTACATGATAGCTGATCTATCACATTTTTCTTTATGGTATTGGTTAGTGATAGACCATTGGCTGTCATGGCTTAAGGTAAATTTCTCCATGCTCCTTAAAAAGCATTTTTCTTAAAATTACATATCTCTGAGGGGGAGAGAAATGTGCCAAACCTCCTATAACTACTATATTTATCTGGTTCATGCTAAACCAGGTAGGTGGTTACATTGATGCAGAAGGCCAAATTTAGCCAGCTCTGCTTAATGCACGATAAGAGGCACTGCTGTGTACCAGACATATCCTGGTGAAAAGCTCTCCTTCTAATGTTCTGCTGACAGGGCGCCTGCGAGGGAGCAGTAGGAGGTTTTGTTTTTCTGTCATGAGGCTCTGGTTAAGAGCATTTTTAGATGCTCTCTCATGCTTCCCTTGCACCAGTCAATCCAATACAGGGATTTCATTATCCCACTGCAGTGGGACTATGGCATGTAATACAAATAATGAAGAACAAACACATGGAGGCATGGACAACCCACGCATAGGGTTATTGGCTAGGGGACTTCCTCAGTCCCTACATATCTCACTTCTCACCTAGGCTGCAGTTAGATTTGCCTGCTTCATATTGCTCCCTCAGTGCCATTTCCACGACTGGTAGTTTACTCCAGAGTTTCAGTCAAAAAGCATAGCCTGCTTTTTGAGAAATGCACATGCGTTTTCCCCTTTAATATTTAAAGAATTAAAATTAGCTGGTGCAGAAAGTCAGTAGGAAGTTCTCTGTCTCATCTGAACTCCATAACGTGGGGTAAAGGTTAGGAGCAGAAATGACATTGTCCATTCATTTGCACTACATATTTGGGTAGCTAGCACAGGTCCGTATCCAGTAGAGAAAACATATAGGGAGGAGATCAGCCATATGGTTGCAGAACGCAGTCACTTAGGACTATCCTCACAAGCAATCTTTCAGGAGCCCAAGTGACCAAGGCCCATAGCATAATCCCAGCCTCCACAGCCTGCTCTGAATTTCTTCTTCTGTGAGCCTTAATGCAGCACAGCCATGCAAACCCTGAAGACTAAGAAGAGTACTCTGTGGGCAAAATGATAAAAACAAGCCACTGGTAGCTTTTACAGCTAGTCACTCTATTTCAATGTGTACTTGAAAATATTTTCCTTGCTGTACAGGGGCATGAAACCACAACAAAGCTACTCAACATTTGCTTGTAAAGCATATGTACACACAAAGAGCCTGAGACTCCCTCCATGTAGTCTGAAATCTTGGAACTGTGCTTAATGCAATCTGCATGCTGTAATACCAAAGCATGCTTGGACTAGCTGAGAGAGGCAATTGGGAGTTTCCTCACTTTGTTGCTTCATCAAACACTTTACAGGAATTTAGCATTCTTTTTTTTTTTTTTTTTTTACTTTGGTTTTTTTTTCCTACAGAATGAAAGTGAGAAATGTTCCCACTTTGAAAATGCTGACTAATTCCAGAAGCCATTCACAAGAATCATCCAATTACGTGGTTTTAAGAAAAAAGGCAAAGAATCAGTTCTGGAACACATAGAAATTTGTCTACAACTCATTGATAGGAAAATATTCTGTGACATTACTCTTATGATAATGCTAGTATTACGGTAGACAGAAGGGACTCCACCAATGATCTTACCTCAGGGCATGGCACTAGCACATAATTCTTTCAGCGTAACAGTGACTAGTTTTAATGGCTAACCAAATGGTTCTATTTATCTCATTGTATTTTGGGGGAGGAAAAAGGAAAATAATGTTGTTCAAAGAACTGCATAAAAGTGCATGTTTCTTTTATGTTGAAGATCTAACTATTTAGATACAGCTGTATTTAGATAATCAAATTTTCATCTATCATATCAGAAGAATTTAGGAACTTTCACACAAAAATAGAAATGTAGTCCATCTACCCCAGTATTCTGTCTCCAGCAGTGGTCAACATCAGAAGCTTCAGAGGTAGGCAGCTGTCAGATTATCTCCCCCATGACAGAGTATCTTCTTCATCTCCTCCTGGCAATCAAGATTGTTTTCTAATCTTGATAATCAGAGATAAACTCTGAAGTATAAGATTTTCTGTCAATATTAAGTCCCCGGCTTTTGACTTGTATTTTATATCCATATCAAATCATCTGTTTAATCCCAAATTGTCTCTGAATTCTGGGTCTCAACAATAACCTGTGGTAATGAGAGCTAACTCTGCAAGACAGAAAAAAGTGTTTCTTTTTCTGTGCTGAATTTGCCATCTTTGGGGGACATCGAGTGGTTCCCTGGTCTTGTACCTTTATCAGGCCCTTCCAGACTTGGTAATTTCCCCTCTCATATTACCTAAAGATTTCAGTGTCTCAATCAAATGACAGACTTAGTAGCAAGGTTAATGCTCAGGATCCTAGTGAACTGCAAGAAGGAAAAAGAAAAACAGGAGTAGGATTGCTATTTACTGCATCACAAACAGGAGTAGAAAGACAACACAACTAAGATGACACTAAATAATGGAGAATGAAACAAAGCAAAAGTGAAGGCAAAGCAAGTGTTTTAGGCAGCATATTGCCAGCAGAGGCAAGATAACCTCAGTAAAGGCACAAGCTCTTGCCTGCTTCACTTGTGCTGACAGAGGAGATAGGCATGAGAAGAAACGCAAAAGTTGTCCTTCAGCCTGGACTGCTACAACTCTACTTGAGTCAGCATGCAAGATACCATCTATATCTGGAAAGAAAAAATCAGAAGAGTCAAAGCCAGCTGGTTCTCCACCAGTGGGCTTCAGGACCATGTGTTCTTCTAGCAGAGACTGACCCTTGCACATTGTACCTTTCCAGCATTCAGTTTTGCTCACATCCCAGCAAACCTAGACTAACTTCTGCTTGTCGGCTTCCCCATTTCAAGACTCCATGGGAGAGTTGTAGTGATGGATTACATAGCCTGCTCTAAATATATTGTTATGATTTCATTTTTGCACAGAAATATAAAAATCCTTTTAAGTATTAGAAACATGATTTATATAAAAAGAAAGGTAATGGCTAGCCTAGAAGCCTTATTATTTTTCTAATTTGCATTGAAAGCAACAGTCAAGCTTTCAATATATTACTCTTCCTCCAGTACTCACTACTATTTGAGCTAGTGTTCATCAATGCTTCTAAATTACTGGGAAGGCTGTAGCTAATCATCCATTTCCTTATGCTTTCCAGCAGCCATGCCAAGATCATAAGTTGAAATAAGTCCCTTAAAACTACAAAACATGCTGCAACTAGTGAAAATTTTTCAGAAATGCAAGTTTCATTATCAGCTAAGAGATTGCAGTATGGAGTATGTGCCAAAACGAACCTTACATTTGAGTACAACTGATGATGTGATGAAGGACAGCTGACAAATCATCTCTGAGGAACAATTTTTCTTCTACTGAAGTCAATTAGAGCACAGGAAGGTATCTGGAGAACCTATTTCTTGCTCAGTCCAGTTTTCTCTATGCAGTAGCAAAACTAAAATTCATGCTGTAGTTTTGAAACCCAAAAACTGCAGAGCAGGTTCTAAGGGCGGGCTACATTGGTCTTTTCTAGACTCCCTTATGGGGTGCCATGAATGGTTTTAGGCATAACCGCCCCACACAGATAGGTGCTACTGCCATCTGAAAGTAAGAGACAACACAGCAAGCAGGAAGAATGACTATTAAAGACCCATAAAATCCCAGTAACAATACAATGTGCCCAAACCTGCCTTAAACAGAAAGCCTAAATCACAGAAAAATTGTCTCCAATTGTGTTCTAGCCATGATCCAGAAGGGATTTCCCCGACTCTCTAATAAACAATAGCTCAAATTCTGAATACAGCGTGAGAGCAAAGGCACAGCTTCCAGCACACCTGCTCCACGCCAATTCCCCATGCCTGTTGGAGGCTCCAGCTGCAGACCCAGACCACTCATCCAGCCTGTTGCAGCTCCACAACTGTGGGTCCAGCAGCAGGTCAGCATATATGCCCGTTTACCCCAGGGCTCTCTGCTCCACCAGCCTGTACAAATCTTTGCTCAGTGTGAAAAGTTGCTTATAGATGATAGCTCACCCAGAGCAGGTGTCACTTGCAGGCAATGTCTTCCACTGTGTGGGAGGGCTTGCGTGTCTCTTCTGAGCGTATGTCCATCCTCTGGCAGCATCCCTTCTGCACAGCATAAAGAAGACATCTCACAGGCTTCTCTCTCTGTGAGGCTATCCCACCTCTGCTAGTTTTCTCACCAGGAAGGGCACATGGGGAATATGAGAAACCCTTCTTATGGCGGCTTGTTGTGAAGGGCTACACAACCAACATTTTCAAAAAAATGAGAGGTTAAAACTTAAATTCCCATAATTGTGTTTTGAATGAGACCTGTAGCTGGGTAAAAGTATTCACAATATTTAAATTTTTGATGGTGTAGGCAAAGGTGGGGCAAGATTTTCAAATGCATATGGGTATTCAGTTCCCCTTGATATCACATGGGTATAAGCAGCAGGGCTACTGAAAATCCTAGTACCTGTCTGTCTGCATGTTTAGCTGCTAAGTACCTTTAAATTCTGGTTCTTAAGAACTAAGGCTAAAATCCTAGCTCTGTTTGAATCTGCAACAAATTCCCATTGACTGCCACAGTTCCAGGATTTCATCTTAAATCCATATTCAAGCATCTAAATAAGTACTTTGGTTTTTTCAGTATTTAAATCCCTAACAGCTCTCATATTTAGGTAAAGATGGGTCCTGGAGCCAAAGTGTAAACTTTGAAGTTTAACATCAAATCCATATTTTTAGAATTCTTGCCTCTAATCATACATGTGATCCTTTTCATTGTATTAGTCATTTTAAAAATATAGAATACCCAAATGTAGACTACCATCTTTCAAAAATTAAAATAGGTTTAAAATGCCATGTGTTGTACTCCTGGATATGCCATTCTTTTGCGGGATAATGTATGATAGAGACAAATATGTGCTGCAGCAAAGCTGCATCTGCAGAGCCTTTTAAAGGTCCATTTGAGAGAGTTGCAGATTTGATCTGACTTCAGTGTAGGATGTACAGGGAAGAAAAATAACATGTCTGAGTGTGCAAGTATAAGAAACTTATCACCGGAATGGCCTGAGTGTTACAGGCCAAATTTGAAAACACATTGGCAATATTGTACCTAAATCTGGGGGCAGCACAGGACAAGCTGGTTTTGTATCTCACATCTGTTCTTTACTAATACAGTAAAACACTCCCACAATTAAAACAAACAAAAAAAAAGGAACACTTGAAACAACCAAGCTACTCTAGTAAATGGATATTGACATTTGTAAATTAATGTGGTTTTTTAATAATTGATTTTAAAAATTGCTCTTGGTCTGAGACCTCCATTGCAGTTTCTGTCCAGATCAATTTTTACAGCTGAAATAATTCCTGAATTATAGAGCTTATAACAGGACCAGTGACAGATCCTAAACAGCAGACCTATGATCAGGTTCCACTACAAAGGGAAGTATAAAACCCCTAGGATTATTGCATTTTCCTTTTTTTGTTTACACTCCTATACAAAACAAAACAAAAAACCCCCACTAAAGATAAATTCATTACTGTTGCTTTCCTCCTGCAGAGCATTAATAGGTTTTAGAAATGAAATCCTTTTATTAATTTGATTAAGTCAAAAGAAAATCCAAGGTTTCCATGAATAATTCAGATTAACATCATATCTTCAAAAGTCATATGTAAAACATTGTTATACCTCAAAAGTCCCTCACAGTCTAACATACATTTAATTTTCAATAATGTTGATTTATAGTTTTATAAAGCAAAATAATAAATACAATAAATTACCCCTACATTTCCTGATCTCAGTCACTATAAAATAACTGCTGTAGTTTTACATTTTCAGTGTGAAATATTAAATACATAAATCAAAACAAGATTATTTTTCATCTGGAGCTGGAAACTGGTTTCTGAAACTGACAAATTCATTTTAGCTGAAATGAATGTTTTAGAAAAGAGATCTTTACTGAGTCCATAACAGGTCTAAAAGAAACAAGAATTTTGCATTCTAATATCCTGCTTTTGTTGACTTCCCTGCGACAGGTGTTGAATCTTGCAAATGCAATGGCTAGAAGCAGCTCCAAGTTCCTCAAAAACATCGTCCTGTTCTCCCTGACAGTATTCTCCTCACTCTCTTTGCCTGCTCAAAGATCATTCTCTTCATGGTACACAGGCACATAGCTGCTAGGCTGACATTCTTCTTAGCTGAAATTTTTGGTAGGAGGTGTTCATATACACAAATATGTACGTATGTATGTAGGTATGTAATCATCCCTAAAAATAATTGTTCACTGAGAAGAACATTAGGGAATAATAGAACTATTCAAGTGAGATGCAGATTTTCTAATGTGTAAAAGCAGATTCAGTTGTTTTTACACATTCGGTGTCTCAACCAGAAGCTTCATTGAGAGCTAGAAATACTGTTTTGCATCCTTGCTTAAAAAGAGTAAATCTAATTATAAGGAATCATTATAGCATTTAAATACCTTTCAGCTCGTAGAGCACTTAAACATTCAGCCACAAGAAGCTTTCAAAAGGAGTGATGATACCTGAATATTAAAGAATGTCAGGGTGCATGACTGAATAGGCAGGGAAGAAAAATAAAGTCTACCCGAGGCTGGACATTAGATGATTCTGGAAATCAGAACCATACTGAAAGCTAAATGCTCTCCCCAGGGCCTTGCTTGAAACCTGGGACAGATCAAATTTTGGCAGCTTTTTTTGTGTGGAATTCTGGTTTTGGTCTATACAAATAGTTTTTTTCTTATTTGCATTTTAAGACAGTTTTATGTTTAGTAATAATACACTAAAAGTACACCTCAGCAACATTGTACGGAAGAAGCCAATCAAACAGCACCTTTTGGAGCTATGTGCTTACCTTTCCTTCCAAAGAGATAGTACTGAATTTTTCTTGTCCAATATATTCAAGAAGAATTTGAACGAACACAAGGAATAAAAGTTTGTGACAGAAACTTTGTTAGATGTTTTACCTTGGACTGTCTGTTGTGGGTTTTTCTCTTATTTCAGCTTGATTTCTTTAATTTTAAGAACCGAGGGAAAAAAATCTACAGCTCATCTAACCTGTTGTGGAGACTTATACCACATCCAGGTGGTAAGTTCCTGAGGGGCTGTCCCGTAGCTGACCATTACTATGGCCTAGCTGCCTGGATAGGCTGATTAATAGCTTACTGCAGGATGACGGTATACAGAGAGAAGTCTTTCGAGCATATTTTCAAATTTTCATTTACAACTGCTAAGAAGATGGTACTAAAAAAAAAAATTATGAATAGAGAAGAAAGGAAAATTTTGCTATTGAGTTTGCTACTTGAGGAAGCACTACTATTGGCATTAACATAAATGTTTCTTCACAGTAACATTACTTTTGTTATTGCAGTTTACTTCCTCAGCCTTTATTTTGTAGGTATGTTTCAACAGTTCTGCTGCTAGCTGCATTCAAATTCTCAAGTTAGTATTTCTCTTCACAATTGCAAATAGATCTTACAGTAAATTAACTTACATTTGCAGCATTTTAGTATTGGGAGAGCAGGTTATTCTCTTCCACTTTGAATCATTGGGAGACAGAGGCAACTGGATGTCACAAATTAATTGAACTCAGGCAGCCAGGAACTTCATTAGTGGTACCTCTAATTCTCTGTGTTGATTTGGAGCCAAATCTTGAGATCTTTATGTGGGTCTCATTAAGTCAAAAATCCACTCAGGTAACTATGAATATTATTTGCTCAAGACCTAGGGAAGGGTTTCAATTTGGCATGTTGTGGTTGCAGTCCTTCAGCCAAACCCTTACAATCTGAAAAGGCAATGAATCTTGGTACCATCCAGTATTTTCAGCCTAGTTTGATTTGACAAGAGAGATGGTATGAAATCTGGACTAAAACATAAAGAGCAATGCATAATACATACTGGCTGAGAAGTCTCTTTGTTCATAAATATTCCACTACAAAGCTATTCTAAATTCTTTATTCTTCTGAAATCAAAGTTTTCAGCAAACTATGAGTAGCTTGCCTGCAGAAAATATTAAACTAACAACTATAGAAAACTATGACCAAATAGAGAAAAAAAATGGATGCTGGCAAGTCCATCTTAAGCTAACATGAAAAGACACAGCCATTAACTTCAGTCTCCAGCAGTCTTGGAGTCTTGCTAGGTACAAGGGAGTTGGTGATACCACAGTGGCCGAAAAAAGCCAAGCATTCACTGCCAGGTAAGGGAGAGATGGGGCATGCAAACAACCCAAGAATCCAATCTCTCACTGTCTTGGGTTTCTCTGTGTGCCACAAATTGTGTCCCTTGCCTGTCATTTCCCAGTGGCCCAGCCCTAGAAGAAACATGATATTTTCTTTCCATTATCTTTTAGAGAAAGAGAAAGTCTACCTTTACTAGCCAGCAGTTATGTCATAGATGCAGAAAGAAGACAACAACTTAAAGGATCAGTTTAAATGCAATGACAAATAATCACTCAGGTTTCTAACATCTCTAGCATCCTGTGCTGGTTTTGGCTGGGACAGAGTTAATTTTCTTCATAGTAGCTAGTATGGGGCTATGTTTTGGATTTGTGCCGGAAATTGTGTTGATAACACAGGGATGTTTTTGTTATTGCTGAGCAGTGCTTACACAGAGTCAAGGCCTTTTCTGCTCCTCACCCCACCCCATCAGCAAGTAGGCTGGGGGTGCACAAAAAGTTGGGAGGGGACACAGCTGGGACAGCTGACCCCAACTGACCAAAGGGATATTCCATACCATATGATGTCATGCTCAACGTATAAAGCTGGGGGGAAAAGAAAGAAGGGGAGGACATTCAGATTGATGGCATTTGTCTTCCCAAGTAACCGTTAGGCGTGATGGAGCCCTGCTTTCCTGGAGATGGCTGAACACCTGCCTGACCATGGGAAGGAGTGAATGAATTCCTTGTTTTGCTTTGCTCACATGCACAGCTTTTGCTTTACCTATTAAACTGTCTTTATCTCAGCCGATGAGTCTTCTCACTTTTACTCTTCCAATTCTCTCTCCCATCCCACTGAGGGAGGGGAGTGAGCGAACGGCTGCGTGGTGCTTAGTTGCCAGCTGAGGTTAAACCATGACAGTCCTTTTTGGCACCCAACATGGGGCTCAAAGGCTTCAAGATAATAATGACAAGTTTGATTGGAATGTGCTAGATCAAATTTATAGCTGTTATGGCTGTTTAGCTATTAATTAGCAGGCTCCTGTGCTTGCCATGATGTTTGTTTGCCTCACTGTGTGTTAGAGTCTAGCGCTCGTTAGTGGCTGCTCTTTGCTGTCGCTGCCTGCTGTACTGCTGTGCTGCTGATCATCTGGCTCTGCTGTGCCTGAGAACATTTTGATAACAGCAATGGCCATGCTCCTGGGCTGGCAGATGGCCATGGCATCACTGCTGTTTTTGTGCTGCTGTACTGGACAGGCTGGAACTCCAGTGTGAACTCGAGTCAAAGGTAGTGACCTGTGGATGAGTCCACATGGGAGCAAGACACCCCAAAGCGTCTGTGGCCATGGATAAGCCCATGCCAGAGCAAGTATATTTCAGAGTGTCTGTGGCCATGGTTATGCCTGTGCCACAGCAGGTATACCTCTGAAGGGATTGTGGCCCAAGGATGAGTCCACACTGGAGAAAGTACACCTTGAAGCATCAGTGGCTGTGCATGAGGTCATGCTGGAGCACCTCAAAGCGTGTGGCTATGGATAAGCCCACAACAGAGCAGGTACCCCCCTGGACAGACTGCAGCCATGGGTGAGGCCACGATGGAGCAGGTTTACTTCTGAAGGGGCTGTGGCTGTGGGTAAGGCCATGCTGGAGCAAGTATATCTCTGACGGCTTTGTGGCCCATGGAGAAGGCCACGCTGGAGCAGGTGCACCTCAGAGCGACTGTGGCTGTGGGTAAGTCTATGCTGCAACAAGTATACCCCCAAAAAGACTGTAGCGCATAGATAAGGCTCCGCTTGGAGCAGGTACACCCCTACGGGACTGCAGTCTTTGGATAAGTCCAAGCCAAAACAGGGGCAAAGAGAGGATTTCATTGCAATGTTAAACCCTGTGGTCTCATCTAAAAGGGACCAGGGGTGGAGATTGGAAGGGAAATACCTTTAAATTGTTGTAACCCATGATTTGAGTTGCATGTTATAGAATTACCGTAGTAGGAAACACCTGAACCAATGGAGGACAATCCTTACAAGAAGCAGTGCAAGTGCAGCAGTGACTCGACCTGAGCTGGCTTTGCTGCCCAATAACTCCATGCAACACACCACCTCTCCTGGCCTGAGTGACCACTACAACAGATGGAGCCTAAAGTCATGGACTAATGAACTCAGTGGGCACTTTGTGGACATTTTAAAGACATTTTACAGACATTTCATAGGGGTGGTCTATAGACTAAAGAAATTATATCTTTGTATTATATCAAAGGATGGGAAGGGTGGTGGTGGTTAATAAGGATGAATTGGATAGTGTGGGACCTGAGCATGAAATGGTACGGAATAAGGGGTGGCGAATGTTCTGGGTTTGGCTGGGATAGAGTTAATTGTCTTCATAGTAGCTAGGATGAGCCTGTGTTTTGGATTTGTGCTGGAAACTGTGTTGAAAATACAGGGATGTTTTTGTTATTGCTGATCAGTGCTTACACAGAGTCAAGGCCTTTTCTGTTTCTCACACCACTCCACCAGCGAGTAGGCTGGGGGTGCACAAAAAGTTGGGAGGAGACACAGCCAGGACAGCTGACCCCAACTGACCAAAGGGCTATTCCATACTATATGACATCATGCTCAACATATAAAGCTGGGGGAACAAGAAGAAAGGGGGTGACGTTTGGCATTTGTCTTCCCAAGTAACCGTTACGTGTGATGGAGCCCTGCTTTCCTGGAGATGGCTGAACATCTGCCTGCCAATGGGAAGGAGTGAATGAATTCCTTGTTTTGCTTTGCTTGCGCACATGGCTTTTGCTTTACTTATTAAACTGTCTTTATATCAACCCCCGAGTTGTCTCACTTTTACTCTTCCAATTCTCTCTCCCATCCCACTGGGGGAGGGGAGTGAGCGAGCGGCTGTGTGGTGCTTAGTTGCCAGCTGTGGATAAACCATGACACATCCTAAAATAAGTTGTCTAGTTGTTTGCTTCTAAATTCCCTTGGGAGTTCTATTTCAACTCAACCTTTATAAAATTTATCAGATCAGCAATTGTATGAGAGGACTTTTAAAAGTACATTAAACACAGTAATTTATACATATAGTTAAGCAACAGTCTTGTTTCATTCACCTCTAACCATTTGCAATTTAATATTGTATGACTGCAGTGCACTGTGTGATTAGAAAAGTATGTATACAGTATGCATATACACAAACTCATCATAAGCTACCACAAGAAAAAAAATGTATTGCAACATGCTCTCATCCAAATTGTTTAGAAATTCAAATAAGTTCTCCATATTTTTTTTTCTTTTTTTTGCTTTGCTTTCAGCTGCTATCTTCTGCTGACTAAAGAAGCAAAGGAAAACTGAACTTCAGTTCTCTTCGGCATATATAAACAGTTGTTCAGGTATCAGATATCTCCACAATGTAATTAACTTTATCAGGTTTAAGTTCAACAGTATGTGTTGTTTTTAAAAATCACTGTACTCCTGTAACTGCCACTCAAAATGTTTTCCTGCATATTTGCCAGTTTTTACTTTCCAACTTAATGGATATGTCGTCATATATTTAAAATACTGAGTTCTTACCAGTCCTCATGGTTAACTTTGAATTTTTATGTCTTCCTGTTGTTTTGAAAATTGTTTTCAAAGTAGAATGAAGCTGTCAAAGAAAAGACAACACTAAGTACACACTAAACAATGAATATCTGTCAAGGTTATGAAACTCGGAGACAAATTTAGTTTCTATCAAGCCCAAGAGATTATGCTTTACAAATAGGTGAGGTAGAGATCAGATGTAAGGAACTTAGAGAAAATAGAAAAATTAACATGCTGAGGCTTTGGAACATGCAGAATTGCTGTAGGATTTTTTCTGCTGCCGCATGTCTGCGTGAAGTACTTGTAGTGAGAAAGACTAATGGACTATATAGGAAAGAAAGGTTATAATAAATTGAAAGTGAGGAAGTGAACGAAGATAAGGACAGTGGGTTAAAAACAGCATATGAGGAGCTGTAAATTAGGAGCTCATTACTTATCTGAAGAAAGAGAAGAGAAAACTGAAGCTGACTGCAGAATACTTTCACAAGGGGAGAAATCCCAATGGAACAACTCCAGAAGGTGTACTGTCTCCCAGGGCAGGCTGCCAACCTCAAACTCTGAAAGCTTTAATCCACCATGCAGAGGGTATTCTGTGTCTCTTACAATGGCTGTATCTTGTTAGGCATGTTGGTCATAAAGCTAATAACTTCGTTTAAACTGGCAGTGGTCAAGCTCGTGTGGTTTACAGAAAGGCAGGTGTAACTCATACGTAAGGAAGAAGGAGTCATTGCATCATGTGGAATGGTGCAATGTGCCTTGACAAATGGCTTTGGTGGAGAATGACCAAAACCCATTTACTCTCATGCATGTATATTTTATATATGTGATTAAGATAGATAGATAGATAGATAGATAGATAGATAACACCAAGAAATCCATTACTAATATAAAAACACCCAAGGAAGAAAATCTTAACTGAGGTGGGCAGTTCACATGTTTCTGTGATTCCACTTTGCCTGATAATAAATCCTTTCTAGGATTTGTGGGTTTGTGTCTGTAAGTAAGGCTCAAGGCTGATTGCTCATTAGCTATCTGTTTACAGGTTTTTGCCTTCAAATTTTGACAGGCTCCATTGGGTGATTCAGCTGTGAGTTATGCTCTGTACAGGAATTGCCAACATCCAAGTGTACTGCTTTCACTTCAAGAAGTATGGTCTGTGCAATGCCCTCAACAAAGTGCTTTGCCATACTTACCGCCTTTAGTCTTAAAATAAAGTTTTTTAAAATAATACTGTCCTTATTTCAGCTATTAGATGAGTTAAAAATAACAGGCCTAAATGTGAAGACCGAGGGCAATTTAGCTCCAGAAGGAGTGCCAATGGAGTGAGGCTATTTGAATGGGGTCCAAGGACCTAACTTAGTTACCATCACTTAGATGTCTGTTGCCATGTCAGATGTGATACTGTATCCCACTTGGCCTCCATCTGTCTCTCCAGAAGGCTGCAGGCCTCCTCATGTGTTGTATCTACCACTTCAGGCAGATGTCTTAGATACTTTAGGGTGTCTAAATACCTATGCTTGCACAACAAAATCAACCCCCAAATTTTCAACTTCCTTCACCTAAGAGTGCAATTTGCCTCCAAGTCACAAAGTACACACAGCTAATGTGAGCCACAGCTATGCAGAAGCCTTGCTGTCCAAAATCTTATTATAGTCAATGAGAATCTAGTCAGCAGAGTCTAGAAAACCACATGCGCACTTTAAAGTAGTCACCTACATTAGGTCTACTGTAGAAGAGCTACTGCAGATACCAAAATTCAGATATTTTAATCCCCTGCTACATATTCAAAGAAAAAGATGCAAAGACAGTGGAAGATAATGTACAGGAACCTAGTCAGAAACATATGAAATTAACTCTTAAGAAGTTAGAGCACAGAACAGAAGTAGTGTGTCCAAGACCAAATGAATAACTTTCAACCCAAAAATTGTAAGTGTTCAAAATTACTGAAGTAAACATAACAAACCGGGTATCATGGGAGAATGAGAGAACACAAGAACAAAAAGCATAATCTGATATAGATCAAGTTCTCACCATGTTTCTCAACCTCTTCCAGTTTGTGAACTTCAATGGTTTTGCATCTGTAAGCCTATCAACTCCTTCGGTCTGCCTATAGATTGATTCACACACTAACTGTATAGGATATGTAACAATATCATTTCCTAATCATGGCACAACATGAACCATTTTGTTAACTACAAGTAATCTGACTACTAAATAATGCTCACACCTATTTAGACAGAAACCTAAAACCTTAATGAGGTGGAATACTTTAAGCATTAAAAATGCAGATCTAAAGGGCTGTGAAGATTTTAAATTAGCAACTGAGCATCACACTGGTCTAGGCAACACAATGAATCATTGTGAATCACCTGGCAGAAACTGCAACTCAACTTCAAAGCACAAATTAGTGTCTTGGACCTCTGGGTGGAGGGAGCCATAAAATACTAACATCAGCTTTTGTGTGTAGCAAGCGCATTATAGGAAGCTAACCCTGCCCAGTATCTTGTATTACTAATCTAGGGACGCTTCTTGCAACTCACCTTCTTTTCCTACGCTCTTTTTCAATGTATATGCAAACACAACAGGTAATACCACTACAGTATGTGAACACAGTTTCTCTCTCTGCAGCAGTCTTTCCCTTTTTATTTGCTTTGCTCTCTGCAGCAGCTTTCTGAAAATTCCTGTTTTCAGGCACAGCACTCCCAGAGGATGCTTCCAAAAGCATTCTCAAGCCATTTGACCAACCTTCTCTAGGATATTCCTCCCCTCCCTGCTCTGTTCAGTCCTCTCATAATTTTAAATTTTGAGCAACTGAACTGAGTTCAACAGATTCCCTGAGTTTGAATCTGTGAGAAGTGAGCATTTGGTGGAAAGCTGCAGGATCCATCCATCTCTCCTGCACTCTGCTCTTCTACTTGCTCTACAAAGCAGATGCAGAACAAGCTTTTCTTCCCCTAACTGTGTCTTTCTGGAGACTCAGTACTGAAACGAGGCTGGAAACACACCATACCACCCAGAAGCAACACAACTGGTTTTAAAATTATTCTCCAAGTATCAGACAGCCAAACTTTTGTCTACAACCAGGCCTTTTCCAGAACTCTGGCATGTGTAGGATGAATGCTAGGGATGTTCTTAACCAATTGACACCGTCAGAACAATGTATTCAAGCCTTCAGCATAGATGAGAATCAGACCCAGACTCAGTCTTGTATAACTCAGCTGTGGATATGTCTGCACGCACTAAAACTTAACTAAGAGTGAAACTGGACTGAGAAGATACCTCCCTACTTAAAGAGAACTAATTAAAAAATGGAATGCAAAATAAATCACCTAACTCATCTCAAAAGGCAGAGAAGCACAGCCCACGCAGGAGAAGCAGCCAAATTACTGCCATCCTCCCTCCAGGGGATAAAAGAGGACATCTGTGAAAAGTCCTCCTTTCAGTTTCTCCAGAGTACCAAGCGCAGGAGTCGAGAAGCCATTAATCAGATTCCACCCTCTGTATCTGAGGAAAAAAACCTCTGTGGGGAGAATAATATGACTGAGAAAAAACACCTACCTTTGGGATCAGATTTCATGATGAAATATAACCACCTCTTTGTTGGAGAGGTTCTGAATCCCTGCATCTGTGTAAGTGGGAAGTTAGCTGTGTTTCTCTGTTTTACAGACGGAAAGATTCCCATCAAATCTCTCTGTCTTGGGATACCTTCCAGCAATGGAGGGGAAAATATGTACAGACTTCTTGCAGCCTGAGTGTACTCTTAAGCTGTCCTTTCAGACAGTATGTAAATTCAGAGCTTTGATGGTCAGCACTGGTGCCACCACCCAATTAGTGCCTGTGTTATTAGGGCTCTCAGATGTGTGGATGCCATGTAATAATTTCATTTGAATATGATTAATATTCCTTACTTTCTAGATCAAGCTGTTTTCTTGTGTTGCTTTGTACAGTCAAACAGTTGACACCCTAGTGGTGGCTAAACTTCACATGGTAGGTGAAGTGATTAATGCATATATATTATGTCTCTAAAAACACTTCGGGATCCTACAGGATAAAAGACACATTTAAAAATGCAAGTCATCATTATCATCAATAAATTGGATGCTGGAGACACAAAAGCCAAATTCAGAGGCATGAACATTTTTTTAGTTTCATTTATTTCTAAAAATATGGGAAATATACACCACAGTGCTCATGAAATTCTTCAAGCTGATTTTAATAACAGTCATTATGTTAAAAAATGAAACTTATCCTTGTGTCAGAGATGAACTGGGAAGAAACAAAAAAAGAGAAGTAACTCCTGCAGCACCTTTGTGCCCTTCTAGAATTGCTGTTCATCATTCTTTCTTTCAGCAGTTCCCTTGGTCCTTTTGTGCAAAAGGTACCACCATCTAATGAAACAATTAAGGCCTGACAGTTTAAATACGCTATTCTGTTCTTTTCAAGCATAACTGCCAGCCATCAAGACAAACTATACCCACTGCTTCACTATCAGCAGAGTCATTGTTATCCCAGATAGAGTGCCCTAAAAATAAAAGCCATTCTGTATGTGCAGCTTCATCAAGTCAGGTCATGTCAGCCCCGCAGGGTAGACAGCACTGTACTAATTTTATTATTCTATTTTTAAACATGGCCTCCTTAGATCTTTTAGTGTGCCCCACATAACAATGCAGAATTGACACATTGTACTCAAGTTCCTACTCCCAACCACCCCCAATTTCTGAATATCCCACCCAGTCAGTATGTTTGCTGTCCAAAACAATGATGAAGTGGTCACATTTGGCTTATTGTCACCTGTTGTGCATTGCTTGGCTGTTCAGGGGTCATGAGATCAAATCAAAATTAGTATCTGCAAGATTGATCAGTGTTAACAATTTAGGGCCCCAGGCACTAAATTTCACAGAGGGCTCCCCCCCAAAAAAGCTGAACTGAATTTTACAAGCCCATGAACACAGCTGCAATGAAAGGGTTTCATCCTGAATTACCCCAAATACACTAATGGCTAGATGTCACCCTGAGTATGATCGTCTCCCAGAGATAAAACAACAATTCTCATGTCTTTTTGGTACACGTGAGGAATTTGGTCCCTGATAGCTGTCTTCCCACAACACTGAGGTCACCCAAGCTATCTAAGAGTTATAATGCTAGCACAAGACACAGAAATAGAAGAAGAATTGCCTATATTTTTCAAGGTAAATTGAGGGAACTCCATTGGCACATAGTTTTAAACCAGGCTGTAGCTCAGAGATTACCTTTCATATTTGAATTTTTTACACCAGTCGACATTGGGCGGGTACATACATTGTAGGGCAGCCTTTTAAAACAAAGAGTTGAACATGAAAGTACTTTTCCTTCCCTTACACCTACTCCTTACAGCAATAAAAATAAAAAAGCTCATTTCACCCAAATCCCAAACTTTTAAAAAATCCTACCCTACACCTACAATTTGGGAATTTGCACTTAGCCCAGTGTTGACTAGAAACCTGAAGCAGTTTCAAGGCAACAAAAAGATATGCAGGTGGTGCCACAGTGGCGGTTTTAGAACATAACAAGAATCCATTCAGTGTTCAGCACGTGCACAATAAAAAATTACACAATCATATGAGAGAGAAAGGTAAGGAAGAGGAACTAGGTTATTTTCAGCAGTTTGGCTTAACAAGTTCCTTAGACATTCAAATCTATGATAAGCAATGTCATATTCCCAAGGGTCAGGCAGGCATGTCTTTTAGGAGCTTTAGGTTGAATCTGTGGACAGCAAATAGCTCTCAATACCCTGTCACAGTATGCCCTGAAATAGCCATACTCTTCCCTTGCAATGTTGGCTGATGTATTGGGTTTATGTGGCAAGGTTTTGGTAGCGGGGCGGCAGGGAGGGCGGCTACAGGGGTGGCTTCTCTAAGAAGCTGCTAGAAGCTTCCCCCATGTCCAATAGAGCCAATGCCAGCTGGCTCCAAGATGGACCCACTGCTGGCCAAGGCTGAGTCAACCAGTGACGTTGGTAGCGCCTCTGTGATAACATATATAAGAAGGGGAAAAAATTGCTGCACAACTGCAGCTGGGAGAGAGGAGTGAGAATGTGCAATGCCCATTCTCTGCAGACACCAAGGTCAGTGAAGAATGAGGGGCAGGAGGTGCTCCGGGCACTGGAACAGAGATTTCCCTGCGGCCCATGTTGAAGACCATGGTGAGGCAGGCTGTCCCCCTGCAGCCCATGGAGGACCCCATGCCAGAGCAGGTGGATGTGCCCTGAAGGAGGCTGTGACCCTATGGGAAGCTTGCGTTGGAGCAGGCTCCTGGAAGGACTTGTGACCCTGTGGAGAGAGAGGACCCCATGGTGGAGCAGGTTTGCTGGCAGGACTTGTGACCCCATGGGGGACCCACGCTGGAGCAATCTGTTCCTGAAGGACTGCACCCCATGGAAAGGACCCATGTTGGAGCAGTTTGTGAAGAACTGCAGCCTGTGGGAAGGACCCACGTTGGAGAAGTTCATGGAGGACTATCTCCCATGGGATGGACCCCCTGCTGGAGCAGGGGAAGAGTGTGAGGAGGAAGGAGCGGCAGAGACAACGTGTGATGAACTGATCGCAACCCCCATACCCTGTCCCCCTGTGCCACCTGGGGGGAGGAGATAGAGAAAATTGGGAGTGACATTGAGCCCAGGAAGAAGGAAGGGGTTGGGGGAAGGTGTTTTAAGATTTGGGTTTATTTCTCATTATCCTACTGTGATCTGATTGGTAATAAAATAAATTAATTTTCGCCAGTTGAGTGAGTTTTGCCAGCAATGGTAATTGGTGAGTGATCTCCCTGTCCTTATCTCGACCCACAAGCCTTTCATCATATTTCTCTCCCCTTGTGCAGTTGAGGTGGGGGAGTGAGAGAGCAGCGTGGTGGGCACCTAGTGTCCAGGCAGGGTCAACCCACCACAGCTGGTAATACCATCCCAAGTAACTTTTGCACAAGATAACAAGATCACAGGAGACACCAGGTTCTTAGAAAGGTCTGGTGCCTGCTGCACTGTATTCCATTGTCTAATCCCCAGCTGGGCTTCTTCAAACTTGGCAGGATGCTGCATAGCTGCTGGTGGGGTTTTTTTCATTTTGCCCAATTATCTCTTGGTATGTAAGGATCTGGAGCTTGTTTTGGTTTTTTTCTTTTATTTGTTTGGTTTTCAGCCAGAAAGAAAGGAAAGACGTTGGCCCAGTATTTGAATTGCACATTAGAAATTACTTAATATCTCTCTCCATATACCTCATTAGCTAAGAAAATAGTACTGAAACAGGACTTAGAGGTGGCTATCATCTCCTCCTCTGCTTGAGTACTTCCACAAAAACATAGATACCTTAGTACCTGTAAATGATCATCTAACACAGTAGGATGATGACCTGCAAGCAATCTTGTTCATCTGGTTTCCAAAGGCTTTTCTGCCAGAACAGAACTGGCTTATTCCAAGAACAGTGGTCTGTAGAGAACAAAGAGCATGCCTTCATGGAAATACAATGTTGTGAAAAAGCATTGAAGCTAACTGTGAACAGGAGAGTTTTAGGCACTAGTATGTCTGTACCAACACAGCAGCCTGTCCGACACACCTGGCTCCCAAGATGTCAGAAAGGTTTGCTCAGGTGATTTTTTCTGCTACCGTAGGATAGCTATGCTGCTGCCATTATCCCAGCCAGCCAGACGGCACAGAGCCCAGTATCATACCACATGAATATATCCAAGGGATCAGTGTTAATTGGTCAGATACTGAAATTCAAACCTCAGAAAATAGGTACATTCTACCTATTTATCTCAGATTGTTTTTCAGTCTGCTTTTATTTCATATTCTCTATATGTCTCTTGAATGATCAAGAAGACAGGGAACAAAGGAGGGTGAGAAACCCAAGGTCTGTGTTTATCAGACACAATCTGAAAGACTTGCTGCCTCCTGAATGTTTCTCTCCATAGGAAGCAACCCTGATGTGTACTCTTGCCGTTGGGCAGATCAACCTTCCAGCTTCACACCTGTGTCACTAAAATTTTATCAACTTTATTTCTCAGAAAAATGGAGAAGAGACATACCAAAAACTTCTCAGAAACACTTTCACAGCTTCTCCTTTAACACATTTTGTAGGTAGGCAGAAGAATGCTGAAGAACAGCAAGCTATGGAGATGCTAATAAATATATTTGTCTGAAACATATATTAAAAGCTGGGCTCATGCTGAACACATCGAACAGTAAAAGTTTCACACAAATCAAACCAATCAAAACTTATTTTAATCTGTCTCACCAATTTATGCTTATGCTTCATGTCCTGACCCACTGAGATGTCTCCCCGATGCAGCTTTTGGAGTTTGAAGGCGCTGCACATGGCCTCTGAGAATTCTGTTCTGGCAATTCCTGTCCAGCCATCTTTGCTGATGTAAGCTTCAAAACTGTTGCTAAGTGGCAATTCTACTGGAAAGCAAAGACCTATCTGTGCTGTGAGGGCTTAAATCGCCCCAGAACACAAAATGCAGTGAAATGACCTTTTCTTCTGTTTGTTCTGTTGCAGCAGTGTGTTCATGTAGTGATTTTCAGGCCTTGTAGCTGACTGTTTCTGCAGGACATTGGCATTCAGTGACTTCTTTGTTTCTGGATGAATATGTAAAAACAAAAGTGTCATGTTGTTTGAACAGATTTCTGGCCAGGCTTAATTTAGAACTGGAGTGTGTGTGCATAGTTGGCTATTCCAAACTATCAGTCACTCCAAAAGCTTTGCTTTGTTTAGTTAAAAGGCGAAAAACAAGAGTTGGTGAGGCTAATTCTTGGAGGCTGGAATTATCATATCAAACAGTGCTCTAAACTTGCGACAACCCAATGTCTCTTCATCTGGCTTGTGCTTTTGGAACAAACAGTGCATGACTTAGACTCAGTTTTCATACACATCATAAACTCCAGCCAAAGGGAAAAATAAAAAGAGAACCCTAGATTGTTATGACATGGCTATAAATATAGTGAATTATAACAGTAAAATATGTTATGCAAATTACAGCTAATTTTAAAATAGCCCAATCTGACTGCCTACAGAGTGAGTGAAGAATTATATAGCGCTGTTCAAACTCTTAGTTCATTTTTCACCCCTTCAAACCATTCCTATTACTCCAAGTTTTTAGTTTTAACAGCCATTGAAAAAAGATTTATATTGCCATGTAAAAATAGAAGTGGGCAGATCTGTAAAGCACTCTAAGTTACAGGATTTTTCTAATTAACATTTCTTATTTGCTTCAGGTGGGTAGCTAGTGATTGCTTCTCCTTGTGCACACAGAGCTTCTGCTGTCTACTCCTTTCTGTGACGTTAGACAGAGAGATTTACAAAGATGCCATTTGGCAGAATATTTTAGAGAGATTTGTTTTAAGATGAGTGTTTCTTGAATGTGAGGCATCACAAGTGGTTTTAGCCTCCCAGCTGTGTTTCTCAGCAGATGGGGCTGGCAAAAGCTGCATGTGATGTGACAGCACAGAATTAAGTTTGAAACAACACTTAAAGAAAAGGTTTGAAGAAGAAAACAAGGTCGTTATCCATCTGATGGAAATCACACTGTGTAAACAAATTTAGTGAGAGGTCAATGAATTCTGGTTAAGAAAAGAAACCCAGATCTTTGGACTGGCAAGAGACAGCACCTAGGAGCCATTTAAAGAGACTACACTACTTGTCACTATCCTTTTCTAGCTGTGTCTGTCGTCTACTCCAGGTAACATATGTCTTATAAGGAGAGCTTCCTGATTTGGGGAATATCTACCCGCCACGCAAAATGCTCCATCCTTCCCTTCACCCTCACTGAAGTCTCACTAAGGCAGAGTTAATTACCATATATAAAGAGTTTCAAAGAAGCAGGGCTGGGTGTGGGGAAGGGAGAGAGCAGAAAAACTGTGTATTAAAAAGATTTTTGGGAACCAGCCAGGGAGCAATGCCAACCTCTGGTCTTAAAGCTAAAATATGTTTGTCTTAGGGGGCTTTCCTGTCTCCCTGTGTGGAGGGCCAGCCAGGTTTCACAGGGGAAAAGCTCAGGTTGGGATGAACTGGAAATTCAGCAATCCCTGAAGTGCCTACTGCCTCGCTCCTCACCCTGTCAGCATGTCCCCAGTGGATCCACGGCCTATTGCAGTTAACACTTTTGGGCAAAATGGAGCTCTGCTTCCTATGTTCAATAGCCAGGCTCAGCACAGATGGACAATCTTTTTACAATGTTCCTTAGGGCCTGGAGCACTCTTACCCATGAATATGTAGTTTGTCATAGTCATGGGCACCTTCCTCTGTCAAAAATAGTCTGTCATATGAGTTTTTGCCTATGCAAAGGCTTTTCAACTACATATATGTATCCACACCTAGCACTGTGCCCAAACAAGTTTGTCACAGCATCTCTTCTGGCCACCTATCCTACAGTACTAGGTAATGAATGGAATGCTTTCAAGTTGGTGTCCCTCAGGGGTCCGTACTTGGACCAGCAAAATATTGCTGTTCAATATTTTCATCAATGGCATTGACAGCGAGATTGAGTGCACCCTCAGCAAGTTTGTAGATAACATCAAGCTGAGTGGTGCAGTTGACACGCCAGAAGGACAGGATGTCATCCAGAGGGACCTGGACAAGCTGAAGAAGTGGGCTTGTGTGAACCTCATGAGGTTCAACAAGGCCAAGTGCAGGGTCCTACACCTGGGTCGGGGCAATCCTCAGTTTCAATACAGGCTGGGGGATGATGTGATTGGGAGCAGTCCTGCGGAAAAGGACTTGGGGGTACTGATGGACGAAAAGCTGAACATGTGCGCTCACAGACCAGAAAGCCAACCGTATCCTGGGCTGCATCAAAAGAAGCGTGGCCAGCAGGTCGAGGGAGGTGGTTCTGCCCCTCTACTCTGCTCTGGTGAGACCTCACGTGGAGTACTGCGTCCAGCTCTGGAGCCCTCAGCACAAGAAGGCCATGGAGCTGTTGGAGCGGGTCCAGAGGAGGGCCATGAAAATGATCCAGGGAGCTGGAGCACCTCTTCTACCAGGACAGGCTGAGAGAGTTGGGGTTGTTCAGCCTGGAGAAGAGAAGGCTGCGGGGAGACCTTACAGCAGCCTTCCAGTACTTAAAAGGGGCTTATAGGAAAGATGGGGACAGACTTTTTAGCAAGGCCTGTTGTGACAGGACAAGGAGCAATGGTTTTAAACTAAGGGAGGGCAGATTTAGACTGGATTTAAGAAACAAATTTTTTACAATGAGGGTGGTGAAGCACTGGAACAGGTTGCCCAGAGAGGAAGTGGAGGCCCCATCCCTGAAAGCATTCAAGGTCAGGCTGGATGGGGCTCTGAGCAACCTGATCTAGTTAAAGATGTCCCTGCTCTTGCAGGTGGGTTGGACTAGATGACCTGTAAAGGTCCCTTCCAATCCAACACATTCTATGATTCTATGATTCTAAGTCTATTTACTAAGAAATGACTGGCTGCTGCAGCTGGGCAAAAAGGCGAGAGTACGCTGGCTCACAAGGAAAAGCCAATGTATTTCCTTAATTCTAATGTAGTTTCCTACCCATTCTTGCTCTCATTCCATTCAACAACTGTGTTTCAAAAGATTCAATTTCTGCCCTTAGATTTTCATTTTAATTCCTAATGGTGGAGTTCACAATTCCCTGAAAATAAATAGACAGACAAATTACACAGCTGAATACATACAGCACAGTAGTGTGTGAGTAAATTTGTTAGTAGCTGGACTAGAAGGACTGTCTACAAAACACACTTAGTGTGATAATACAGTGTTTAAATTCTGTTCTTTCCAGCATGCCCTACAGACAGAATTGCTATTACATATGCTATCTTCTCTTCTAATTTAATTGGAGACAGACCAGAAATTAAAAGCCAGGGATCACAGCACAGCACCAGGTGCCCAGTTCATAAAGTTCCTCTCTGTTTATTGCTAGATTTCAAACACTTGCATTGTTTCTCACTTGCCCTTTTCAACTAACAGTGGATACTCTGAGGTTAGATGGGACATGATGGTTTCCATGCTTGGTATCACTCAATCTGTATATGCAATAAGCACTATACTGTGTTGATGTAAACAGCTCCCAAATCTGGCGTGTTAGTATTTCTTGCCTAATTTTTCCAAATGGAAACTGCTTGCCCAGTGAGTCACTGTGTGTTTTCTCCCTCCTTCAGAAGATTTTTCTCTGGAGTCTCCACGCCCTGCCACTCTACCACAAGAATGGTTTTCTTTTTTCATTTCTCTGTAGGACACCCAATTAGGACATTCTTTTGCTTTGTTCCCCTCCCCCCCCGCCCCCCAAACTGCATTGCAGGACTGCATGTATTTTCTTTTTCCATTTCTGAAAACATAATGTTTTCCAATTCCTCAATCCCAGATTTAGTGTCTGGGATATGTATTCTGAGGACTTGTCCTCGGTTACATTGGTTCCTGCTCCTGCAGATACAACAGGTACTTCACATAGCAGAGGTGTTTTCATTCTGATCTCTTCCCCAGCAACTTCTTCAGACTTCACAATTTATTCAGGAGAGGAAGAAGGAAATGCGGAGTTCTCGTAATGTACTCAGCCTCCTGAAGCAGAAGCAGCTAGCAAGCTGCATTGCATCTCAAAATAGAAGAGTTTTATTATTCTTCAGTGTATTAAACCACACATTTAAGACAGTTATCCGTTGCCTGAGAGAGCTGAAACTAGGGTAGGGGCTGCAATCTTTAATTTAGCCCTTTGTGGTTTTCTTGTTTTAATTATGTTTGAAACAAAGTAAATAGCTTTTGTGGTGGCTTCTGAGACAAGATTTCATTGAAAGGATGCAAAAAGAGCAAACAGTTGAAAAGAACAGTGACAAGACATTCAGAGAATACTGTCAGGGATAACTTGCTCCATGATACAGGTTGTGTGTCATGTATAAACACACAGAGAAGAGCATCTACCTGTTTCATAGCAAGCTTATTGCCCCTTGATGAAAGTTCCAATAATAGTTTAAACAGTTGTTTAAAATCTGAAAGAATTTTTCTTCTCTTCTCTGACAGTGTTAGATATAGCACCAAATAAACTTCCATATGGAGAAGATGGCAAGAAAGTAACATAATATCTATGTTGATTTATTTTAGTCTGCACTGAAGACCAAAAGTCTTCTTTTATTTCCCTGTCCATCCATGCAAATTAAATAAATCTTTTTAAAAGCACTCAGCTGTGACTTCTTTCAAGTCACTGTTTTGTTTTAGATTTTATTTCCTTTTTTTAAGAAAAGCAGTTTTACTATAATAGATTCCTTTATTTTGCCTCAAATGTATGTGATATCATCTGTCTCTCTGACTGAAATAGACCCCAGTGACTCGCCCTAGGCAGCTTTTCCAGTCCAGCTCTTACCTGAAGCATCTTTTAGCTCCTACTTTGAGAGAAAGACTACTGTCACTGGCCTAGTTTGAGGCCTGATCTTCATCAGGTGTGTAGTGAACTGTGGAAGGCACCCTCGCAATGAGCAGCGGGGCACAGCCCTGAACATCAGCTTTGAAGGACAGGTTTGGCAAAAAAACTTGTCAAAAACCTGTTTGGTCAAAATTCAGGCAAATGGTTTTTGGTATCTCCAAGTGGAAAAAATACAGAATGGATAGCAGTTACTCAGGATCCAAACCAACCCCTGAATTGAGCATTTTTACTGGGAGACTGGCAGCAGGGATGGCAGTGAAGCAGTCTGATAACAGTACAGTGCAAGGAGGTGCTGGCTAAGAGGGAAAGTGTGAGCATACAGGTCTTTTAAGTAAGCGGGTGTTTCTCTGTTTGCTTGTTTGACATCGCTTACCTACACGTGCATTGCCTGGCACCTGCTCCCACAGCTCCAGCACACCTAGGTATAGTAAACACGTAATAAACCCTTGCTCTAAAATTAATCAGAGGGTAAAATGCTCAGTGTTCCCTCCCTCCAAGCATGCAATTATCATGACCTTACAGCATCTCACTTTGACACTAAAGAGATCAGGCTTTTAGTAGTTGTGGCTATAGACAAGTGCAAAGAGGGCTGTGGTCTTCAGGACCTTGCAGCTTCCCTGTACCTCACCAAAGACGAGACCTTAAAGTGGTCTCCCTTCAGCATCGTTCAGCTGGAGCAGGGAGAAGTGAGGATTGCCCTTCCCTGCCTCAGCTCATGAAAACCACGCGGCTTTGACTTACAGCCTCCAAACCTCCATATCTTGTAAACACTTGTCAGTCAGTTGCTCCTGAACAGACAAACCAAAGTGGCAGCTTCAGATTCAAATGCAGACATTACTGGAGAGTATCTGAAATAAACATAGTGTTCAAAAGCTGAAGGTCCTTTTTTAGCCAAAAACCTTGAGCTTCCTCAAGCTAAGCATGTAAGAGGTGGCTGTAGCACAAGGCATAGATAAAATACCTGCTTTCTGCAAAGCTATTTGGAAGATCTGCATGTCCCATTAGATTAATTTTGCTGCTAGAGGAAGAGGAAGGGGAGGGAGGCATGCACTGCCTGCTGCTCTCAACGGAGTCCCTGCACCGAGAGGTTGCTATATTAACCACTTCACTGTTTTGTGCCAATCTCGTTATCTGTTCTTGTTAAAACCTTTATTATTCATGGATGCAAAAACCCCATCATTAAAACAGCATAAATATTCATACTGTGTGCATTTCATTTAGCCACTTGGCAAAACTTCTCTATAGTACAAGAGTTTTGAGGAAATCTGGTTAATGAGACCAGAGCATAGGAAGTGTGCACGGATTTTCCTTTCTTTTTACCTGCAAATAAATGAAGAATAACTAATTAAATAAACAACAACAAAAGGGACACATATTCACTAGCAAGAATGATATGCACACTTGTTTTGGCTTCTGTGTCAAGGGGAACACAAGGCTTTTTGTAATGCAAGTATGGGCAAGAACCAGGATATTGTAAAACTAACATACAAAGCCTGATAAACACTGCTGCATGGGTTCATCCGACTTAGCCTCACATTTAATGTCTAACCATTAACATCATGTATGATCCATGCTCTTGTTCAATCCTTTATAAGGCAGAGCAGCCATCCTTCTCTTTGCAGTAGTTCTAAATCAAAATGTAACTGTATTCTGCCCCCTGAAAGTCAGTTTATCTGCACCCTGCACTCCTGATTCAGCTTCAGGATCTTTTTGATGGCAAAGATAAAACAACAACAACAAAAAGTTACTCCCAAAACCAAGTTTAAAAAACACTATTAAAGTATTCGCTACACAGAGTGCTCAGCAATGGGGAGATCTCTCACAAGGACCTGATTCTTCAAAATCCTGAGCTGCCAGCTCCACATGCAACAGCTCCAGATACAGCCTCGAGGAGCTTTGCAGAGTGCAAGATTTCAAGTTTTTCCTGTTTTAGAATGGCAAGGTAAGGTGTACGCTTTTAAATGCTAGTGGGTTTTCAAAACTGATCAGTGTTGGCCTGACTGAATCGTAAATCTTTCCCTGACTTCCACGAGCATAGTGCTTGACTAGCGAACCACTTCTAGAGACCACACTCTGGCACCTTGCAGGTTTTCTATTTAATGTTTTTATGAATTTCAATAAATAAGCAAGATTTTTACTCATGGACAGTTTACACCAGTAGCCATTTCCTTGGCTCAAAGTCTGCTATATACTTCCCGCTGCTGCTTAGCTGTCTGTGACTGAATGAGCTCTCTCTTTCTTCCCCACCCCTTCTCCATCCCTATTGTAGCAAACAGAAGCACTGGGATATGCGCAGTGCTATGTGATGCACAGCATGCCAAGTTTCCACTAAAGCATTCACACCCAGACAAGGGCCTGATTCTTCTGACTCTCCTTAGGCAAGGACAGTTGCTGCAGGACCACAGCTTGCCATTTGCGATATGTAGCATTGCATTTATTCCCAAGTATAGGAGGATCAGAACAGTATCACATCAGGGTTGCGACTTTAGGCTTAAAGATGCTTTGCTTTTGTTGCATTCAGTTTCTAGACGCCTTATTCCTTTGTTTTGCAATAGGTAAAGTGAGAGTGAGGAGAGAAAAGAAAAAAAAAAAAGCCTCCTGCACTTCCTGTACTAGATGGTCAGTGATTACTTGAACCTTTAGTTAAGATACTGCAAATTACAGTATATGAGAACAAAAGGCACAACTGGTTCTCAGAAGTAGAAGGAACAGAGGGATGCTTATACCTACAGTATCCTATCCGTTTATTTGACCTTGCCTTTTATAAGTACCATCCAGACAAAAACTTCAGTTTTGCCACAGCAGTTTTGCCTGCGGATAAAGAAATGTGTTTAAATGTTAAAATTAGTACTGGAAAACATATATTGCTAAGTGGGCAAGTGTGTCCCACAAAATAGCACTTAGAGCATACTTTGAATATAAGAACTGAAAGATGTGTGTAAGAATGCACTTAAGATTGTATATAAAGAAAGAGGTACCTTCCTTCCTTCCTTTACTTCAGAGATACATTACAAGGTGGATAAGCATCCAGAAATCACTCTATACTCTTGACCTTGAATGCAGTGTACACTTTCATAAAGTTCTAGGCAAAACAGAAAATTCTTCTTTCCCTCCAAGTAGACATCTAGCTTGCCACCCTGCAATTTCTTGTATTTAAATTCCTTCTTGTACAAGCAAATGACACAAAAACTTGCTTGAAGAACCATCATGGAAAAATGGGTGTTTCAAGATGTGCTGGTGGCTGCAAGAGTTATCTTGTGGTTTGAATTCTTCCAAATTAAATATGACTGACAGTATCAGTCAGCTAACAGATTTACCTGGGGGGAGGGAACCAACAAAGAACCTGCTTAGCTCTTCAACATTTTTTTGCAATATCACTTCCATTTTGAATTTTCTTTAAAGGATATTTTTGCATCTAACAAATACTTTGTTTTAAAAGCTTCTATGATGTGGTCCAGGAGAAAATGTTAACAAAATATTTAAATTGGTGATACTTCAGCTTGCTTTGATTCATACAGCAAATTGAAATAGTGCTGAAAGCAAACAAACATAAATAGCCGTCTCATACAAGAGTTGTCTACTGCAGCCTTTACGGTGAAGACTGTGTCTTGATCTGGGTTCTTAGGCATACACCTGTAATACAAAGTTAAATCATGTTTTAAACTAAACTTCCTAGTAAGGGTAAATGCTAACAAAAATAAGAGTCATAAGGAAGGAGACACTTTTGAATCCTGTGCTGTTAAAACCTGTAAAAAATTAACCGTCCCAGTTGGTTACCACATCTCTAACTTATATAAATCAAAGCTTTGTTTTCAAAGAATAAAACCACTTTGGCACACAACTATATCATAGTGGTATGATGCATGCCTGAATATTCCTAAGAATGCCCTCAGAGGTATTCTATGAGCAGAATTATTCTGCAGAAGGAAAGATGAGGGAGCACAAAGGCCCATTGTGCACGCTAATACAGAAAAATGAAATCAAATACCATTCTCAGCAAAAGCAGAGTGTCTTCTGAGCAAAGGCTATTAAGTGTGTCAGACTGCAGGATATTTTCTGGACATGGCTATTATGTTAAGACATACTGAACATGTGTCACTTATAACCCTGCCCTGGTTGTAACATCACAGCTCCAGAGGAAAAAAGTCTGGTGCATCAATTCTTTGTATCAAATACTCACACACTTCTCCTCTCACCAAGCTGTCACTTCTCATTTCTAAAGAAGGTTAGAGTAAGTTATAATTAGTACTTGCTGCCCTGTCAACTAATTAAATGTAATAAAAAGCTTTCAGTGAGTTTAATGGTAACATGGTGTAATTACAGCTGAGTTTTGAATGCACAGTGCATGTATTATAGGTTTCTGTATGTGCCCCCCACCATCTGTGACCTAAATTCTCAGGTTAAACCTATCATACAATTAGTGAGTGGGCACTGCCAAAGACAACCATTTCAGACCTAAATACAAGTCAACACCAATCCAGTCCTGTGCATTTTTAGAGACACTACATCAGCCTCTGGGAACAGGGGTGGGAAGAAGGAGGAGAAACGGCCAGCCAGTTGCATGCTTCCCCATTCTTCCTCTTCCCTTCAGGAGGCACCCTTGCTCAACTTCTCCCATCCATGAGGGATGCTGAGATCATCCACTGCTCTCAGCCCCTTTCCTCCGATTTGTAAAGAAAAACATGGCTGAGATTTCAAAGCCACTTCCAACCCCATCTCTTTGTCAGTCTGAGGGGCATCCTGGGTAGGGGGCACCGTGTGCAACTGCCCTGTTTGCACATCTCTGGGGCTGGCTCTATTCCTCAAGAAGCAAGGATTACGCCATACAACCACCTGTTACCCAGGGGAGTAAGGAAGACTGCTCCGGGAAGCCCAGAGCAGGGCAAAAGTGATGATGGAAACCATGTAATGCTCCAGCACTTGGTTGAAATAGTTCCTTACTCTCCTAAGTATTTGGAAGAGCTATGAACACACACAAAAAAAAGGTGAAGAGTAGAGCAGCCAGGCTTTAGAGCAGCCAGGATGTTGGTAGTTACAACTCCAGATAGTCAGTCGTTGTGCCCACTGCATTCTTCACACTTTCCCCACTCATACTCCTCATTGCTTTCCATTGCCCGTAAGTTGTAGGTACAAATAGCCCCCAAAATAAAGACGTAATTCATTGAACAAAAATGTAGCCTAAGAGAACCAATTAAAATGATGAAAATCTTTAATTTTATTTAAGTATAATTGTACGGACACGTGTATATACAAATACAGATCTTATGGGGCAAGGATTTTGGGTGGTTTTTTTTTAACATTTTCTTTTAAGTTCATATAATGTAAGCATTTCAAAACCAGCACTCAATGAATAAGTGCAAAGAAACTGCAAAGCAGGGCAGTACAAGCACAGGACCACACTGAGCTGGACTTTCATACCCAGATGCATACACAATGAGTGTCTTCAATGGAGTGTCAAGAGTAAGCATGGAAAGCAGATTTCGCAGACTCATGGGTAACCTCCAACATGCCAGCATCTATTAAACTGTACAGACAATGGCAGCAAGCCTATTGTAGGGAGATTTGTCTCACATCCGAGAAGCTCGAGGGCGAATGCATGGGAAAAACTCAGGGATGCCAGACCAGAAACAGATCTGCCCATTCACAGCTCCAAATTAAAAAAGGAGGAGGGTGGGAGAGGAGGAAGGGCAGGAAGAGGGAAGAGAAGTGTGGAGGGTTGTACATTAAAAATGGTGATTACAGAATCCAAGCGTAATGAAAGGAGGGGAAAAGTTAACACTCTAAGCCTCTGAAAGTGACTGAATCATCGCTCTCACAAGGCAATGGATTAAGTTCAGTTTTGAGGGTTAGGGGTGGGAATCAACAGGTACAACTACAACCATTTTCCTTCCACAATTATATAGGAAAGGAAACAAATCTACTCATCTAGTCTTAATACCTCCCAAATTTGTTTCTAGTTCTTTTGGAACCAAGTACGTACATATATCGCACATGACACTGGCAAGATCCTTTCTGGAAAAAAATATTCATGGAAACAAAACCAGAAGGAAAACAGGAAGAAAAAAATTAAAGAAAAAAGAAACAAACAAACAAAATAACAGAAGAGTTGTTATATCCCCAAAGCCTTTTTAGAAACAAACATGATACAAAAGAACAAAAACTAACACAGAAACCACAGGGCTCCAACATCAGACCTTTAAACACTGAGGACAAAACACTGATCATCAAAAGTCATGTTGTTCCAGGTCTTGACATTGTGAAGTCTTGCAATAGATGAACGATTTTCAAAGATGAGTCCTGTATGCTGCAGTGTCATGGCCACTTGTCTCTCAGTTCTCAGCCATGATCACACTTGATGCTTCAAAGCTCTGTCTTGTAATCAACGCGTGATTTTAATATCCTGAAAGTCTATTGTTCTCACTTACAAAAGACATAAGAATCAAATTAATACTTTATTATCAAACACTATATACAACAGAGGTTGCTAATAATACAGAATTTAAAGAACATAGCTTTAAGTTTTACTTGTCTTTCCTTCGCCATCCAAGTAAGTACAGTACAAAACAATATTCTAAACTAACACGAAATGTTACCTTGTCTATTAAAGGATACACAGTATCCACTAAACTGACTGATCCCTATTTTCCCTGCTTCACATTGCAATGCCCTTGGCAGCCAGGAGTGCAGGTCGTGGGGGTAAGTAAGCCACCTAGGCTGAGGGAGAATCAGTCCCTCAGACTTGAGCTGGGGCAGATAAAGGGGAAGGGAGCAGAAATCTCCTTAATTTACACCAACAGCTGCATTTAAAGCATCCAGAGATTTGCAACACAACACAAAGCCCATCAGCATTTATGTACTTGGTGTGACTGGGATTGCCTGATGCCATCAAGGTTCAAACTGACAGTGTCTGGTACACTCCCAGCCACGCCAGGCAGCGCAGGGACCTGCCTTGCAGCTGCATCACTCGTGTCGTTCCTCATCTACACAGCAGGGCTCTGTGATAAAACAAAGGGGTGAATTTCACCAGGAGTAACACTAGTGAAAATCCTTTGCTGTGGATAAGTGTACGTCTTGAACTCTGACATCATTCAGAGACAAAGGATGAAAAATGAAGTCACCATTTCTACATTGAATTGGCGCTACTGGTATGACTGCCTGCAATTGCTATGAATCATTTTAATACGGTTACCTATCATGCAGTATTATTTGTACTCTGGTTAATAATCCATTTGATAAGGTGCATTTTGATTAAGCTTACCTCACCCAAAGCTTTTAATTCCTACCTACAGGAAGTATTAGTGTGTGCACCAAGCACATCCACATTAAAGAGAGAAAAGTACCAGATAGCCTGTAATGAGATGATGACTTCCCTCAGTGTTTAGACTGTGTATCTTTATTGTGTGCACTTCACACTAGAGGAAATTTCCTACATTCCTCCTGTAAGCACAGGCCCTGCATTAATGACCATGTTGTACGATATAAGGCAAGCCCAGATCATAGTTTAGCATGCATAAACCTCCCTTTACATCTTACATTTATTTCCCCCTTTCCTCCTTTTTTGAATAGTGGGCTGCTTCAACTTCTGGAAAGCTTTTCTTCATTAAAAAAAAGCCCACAAAGTGCTGTCCATTAATGGCATCACTCAGTTTTGTTATGGCAGACTTTTTCTTCAGAATTAATATAGAAAACCCTTGTTTTGCTTGAATGCACTCCATGTTTTGTTTCACATTTAACATAATTGCCACCATTTTTGTTAGAAAAGCTGTGTTTCAGTCTTGGTCTGATGTTTCCCTGATTCTGCTTAGCAGTCCAAATTTCATGGCAGCCTAGCCAAAAAATACCCCAAGGCTTGCACTTCCTGGCAAATGACTAAAGTTCTATGTTAGCCAAGGCTCAGATTCCTTAAACAGGGTGACTCCTAATTCCATCAAACAAGACAGTCCCATTTCCTAATTGCATCAAGGGTTACCACTTCTCTCACATGTTTAAATAGGACAAGCATATATACTCACTCTCAGCATAAAGTATATCTAAATAATGTATTTTCTATTCTAGTGGATTTTTAAAAAAATATTTTGTTAAGTCTTTGGGAGCCCATCTAGTTTATCTCTGGCTGATAAACACGTTTCCTCTACTCTTCAAACTGTGCTGGAAGGGGAAAAGATAAAAAATCAACACTTGAATTCGTATTCCACACTTCTTTTCTTTCCCCCCACCAAACAATGCTACTAGACTGTCCTGGCTTCTTCTACGTGTGGTTTATTCCCATGGTTGAGGAACTTGCAGGAGAGACAAATCAAGAGCACACTGGAGATCCTGTGTCCCAAACATGTTTCCTCTGGCCACCGATGTCCTCTCTTAGCATGTATTAACACCCAGAGCAGCATCCAAGGCTATCAGCTACTAAGTCAGCGCTGGGGAAGGTCACTTTATTCTCAAAAGTGCCTCTGCATTTCAAGAAAAAAATTGTAGCACCACGGTGATTTGTTTTAAAATAAAATAATCCGGTGTGCATTATCCCCTTAAAACGAAATAACAGAGGCACTCACACCCCCAGTGAAGTTTCCGAAATCTGACCTTGCCTGCTGTGTGCTAACATTCCTAAATATTAAATTCTTCCTCTCACCAAAGACAGCATTTCTACTCGTGAGCACAAGTTTTACTGTCAAAGATGTTTCAAGACAGTCCTATAAGAAACATCAGAAGCCTGTTCATTTAGAAACTCCTGGAGGAAATGGTGTTATATTGTATCTATTCTTAATATTTCCCCTCCAGTCCTGACATGGTGACATGATGCCTTGCATGATCATCTTACAGTGCTGAACAAGAAGGCATAAATATTGTATCAGAGAGAAAAACTCTCCCAGGCTTTCACTCACTTTCCTTATCCTTCACTGACTGCATCTGCCACTGTTCTTCCTTGTCCACATACGGATGACACAGTGAGCTAACAGAGGTGACTTCTTAAAGGAGAATGCAGAGGAAAATAAGAATCACTAGTGTCACTATTATAGTTTGGCATTTTCATTTGGAGTCCTTTTATTTATATGGAGGGGTTAAGAAAGTCACAGGGTAGGTAGGGATGGGTGCTGAAGCTAGTTATCCCCTTCAAATTTTTGCTGAGTTCAGGCTAAAAGGGAGAAGAAAAGGGAAAAGGGAAAAATAACAATTTGACATCTGCAAAAACAATAAAGTCCCTTTCCTGGGATGAGCAGTTAGGTGGATCTTTGATGTTCCAAGACCCTGATATTTTCTGCGACAGGTTGCCGGAGCATACTGTGCTATAATATCAAAAGCATTGCCAGGAGGAACAATACAGTTGCCAAAAGCCGGCTGGGTATCCTTGGTGTCTGTGCCGCGTTCTCACCACGGGATGGCTCGGCTGACTCATGTACGGTATCATCTGTTCAAACAGAAAGCATACATTCCAATGAGATTTTGCATCCTTAATAAACTCTCACTGAGCTGACAACTGTAAGTAGATTTCAGTGCCTTTATGAAATAGGGCAATGAACCTTGTGCTGTCATTGACTTTCACAAGCGTGTAATACCTCATTATGTAACCAACTTGGGGCCAAGTCCTGCATTTCTTACTGGCAAAACTCCCACTGAAGACCAGAGGAGCAGAAAGTAAGTCTGATTTCAGCAGATTGAGGAATGAAAGGTTCCTCTTCTAATAAAACACTGTAGTTCTAGCTTTGGATGGCTCATTAGATAGTGATGTCAATAGGGAGGCAGCTAAATAAAAACACCTGATTTTCAAAAGGGCTTGAAGAAGAGTTGCACGTGCTTGGAATTAATTTCGCAGTTAATCCCCTTACTGAGCTACAGATTTTGGCTCCTGAATTTGAAATGACAGCCTGTAAGCCCGAGCATATATTCCACTTCTACGCATAAAATTTCCACTGAAGTATACTGCATCTGGGGATATGCAGGGGATATAAGACCAGTCTCCCTTTCTTGAAGCAGAATTTTAAAGGCTAACACATGACAATCTCCGATTTTATAGAATACATACTCAATCTGGAAAACCTCACAGGTAACAGACCACCTTTTATGGCACACAAAATACCAATTTACATAGATGCTGCTAAAACTAATGAAAAAAAGAATGAGCTGAGTTGGGAAAACTTGCTTATACATTAGTGGCAGAAGAGAACACAGTAGCAAATACTAAATTTATGATACCAAATAAAGCTGTTTAGTTTTTGTAAACTAAAGATCAGCCTTGGAGCCAAAGCTTGTAACATAAAAAAAGGTAGGTAAAGTCAAATTCAACTTCAGTGTTGTTATAGGTGTGGTATTTTTCTCTGCAAAGCCCTCCATATCCACAGCTATCTAACTGGGCTATTTTAAAAGTAATCTGTCTGAGGCTTGCCATAAAAAGTCAGCTCTGGGTTTGAATTTTCTTAGTACTAAATGAATGAAATAAGCTAAACCTTTTCAGGAAGTGTGAAGAAGTGGCCTCAAAATGTATTCATAAGTTATTTTAGAGTGCCTAAGTTTCCAGGAAAATTAATAGTATTTTACTACTTAGTGTAATAAGCTCCCACATTTTATGAGAGATGTCGACATATCTGTGATGTATCTGTCTTGTAGCTCCCATCTCAACAAATTGCACTGCTAGGATTACACTGCGTGAGAGCTGTGCAATTTCAATTAAAGGCACTAAGGGAAGTGGGAGTCAGGACACTGGGATCACCGTGCCACTTTGGCATAGAACATTTCACGTTACTTAGCTTTAGCTAGAAACAAGCTCCCTCCTCTTCATACCCTTGACACCTAACACAAAAGCAGGTAGACCACTTAGCATAATTTAGGTTAATAGGCTTTTCAGCCCCAGTTCAGTTACACAGCAAGATGCACAGTAAACTGGATTAGCAATTTATCACATTTTTTTCCAGCACTAATTAGCACTACAATCACGTCAGGCTTATCAACAGGTCTTCAGTGCTGCTCAAGGCAAAAGTATGAAAAGCAAGCACTGATCAGCTGTAAATACGTTCAAGTTTGTAAGAAAAGGACACCATCACATGAAAGTCCCGCTGATGTCAGTGGGAAACACTGGCTGGAATGACTCCTCACCATGTATGGCAGGGAGACGCTCCCAGGCACTTCAGCCCTGAACAAGGCCCTAATAATTTTTCTCCAGAATTATTCCAAAGGAATCTAAAAATTTCAGTGAATGCTGGCTACTGAAAAGTGCCAGTTCCAGTGGCTGTCAGTACCAAAAGCTGTTTCATACTTCACTTCTGAGTTACACTCTTGTACTTTGGTGACACTGCAATGAGAATACAGTACTTCACAAGAGCAGCTTCCCAATTAAATCATACTCTTAAGAAGTTACGGGGAAAAAATATCCTTGTTCTACCTCCTTTCATATATTTAGAGTCAGCTCTTCCCAATTTGGAAATATTTACTCACTGCTCATGAACTAAAACTACAGAGGAGAATGGTATGCATTACCTTCTACCTCTTGCATCATCAGTAGAATTGCAAAGAAGTCTGAATTTGCATCACTGAATGCCAACAGTTTTGTCCTAATTACATCCATGAGTCAGCACTAAAACACAATAGCGCAGAACTAGAGTGGAGCAGTAATAAATCCTCATTCTCATTGACTATCTGATACTGCAACAACAGGAACACTGGCTACTGCTAAAAAAACTCAACGAAAAAGCCCTAAACAAAAAGATTATTCTCTTAAATAAAAAATATGGAGATCTTCTATGATGTCATTTTTATAAAGCCATTCTTCACAGAAGAATTAATTTTCATGTAACATTAAGGGGTTTCTCCCAAGAAATCATCTGGATTTTCTGTCAATGCAGTGCCAAGGGTTCTGCACTTGTATACTAGAGCACACGATCCATCCATGGTTCTCAAAATCATTTTATGAATATGATTTTCCTTGGAGGTACAGAGTTGTAACACTGCACAATCTTCAATGCTTGGCAAAAAGGTTTTGTTTTATTTTAAACAGTGAAGGCAAGTGATGAAGAGAACAAAATTCCTGAGTAAAGACTGGGAGGTTGCTGCTAAAGACTGGGAATGCCAGCAGTAATTAGTAAAAGTTATTTTGACAGCCATGAATTTTCCAGATCACATAGCTTTACATCATATGCTTCAGGTATAATTTTTCCAGATATGCACAGATGCAATTTTGGTTTAGGGAGTTTTAATTTTTGTTATTAAGGAGGAAGAGAAGCAGAGGACAGGAATAGGGCCAATTACTTTCACCACTTCTGAAACAGTGATGATCTCTATAGACCAGTTTCCTACAAATTTCTGAACAAAACCATTGAAATTGCAAGGGTTCAAAAATCATGCAAATGGTGATGTTTAAAAGAATGGTGACAGATTTTTAAAAGAAAACTCCTGAACATGACCCTCCTGCTCCCAATTCTTCTGTCTACTGTGGAAGAAGACAGTGGCAGGCTAGGGGAGAGCACAAAAGCAGAAGACGCATATCAGAGGCAGGTAAATTAGTACACGACACAGATCACAAGCAACAAGATCCACCAAAACAGTGGCAAGTCTAACAGCCTAATAACAGAAAGTGTGACAGTAGTTAGCAGATCTGGGAATGACTGATTATCTGATGGTGACTAGACCAAATAATAATGCAAACATACACTGATAGCAGGAGTGGGAACTTTTTGGTACCAAACCTTCTAATTAAAGCTATTAGTTTCTCCTGGTAACACAAACGGTATTTCATCTCAGATGGCAGGATGCTCTTTGTATGATTTTGTTCCCTGGTTTGCCTGTTGCTTTCTAATGCTATGCTCTTGTGATGGTGGTAGCTAGGTATAGCCATTCAATGGGAAGTTAGCAGCACTACTGAAAAAAAATGCTCAGCAAGTTCACTACCATCAGGCATTTATTACTTGGATGATCTCTTTTGCAAACCAGTAACAGGAGAAATACACATTAATTAGCCCATGTTCACCAAATCACAAAACATAAAAAAGTGTATTGAGTTTCTAGATTCACAGGTTACTTCGAGATAAGGAAAGATCATCCTAATGCCTTCTGTAGGAGAATGCTGTTAATAAATGTACAAATGTATCTAATGTAAATGCACTCTCCTTGCATTTAGATTTGCTTAGAGAACATCTTTGATTCTCAAACCCAAAATTTTTAGGAGAGTTCTGAAAATTGTCTTAACGAAAAATAACGAAATCTATTGTGTATCCATAGGTAAATCATTCAAACTGGATAACTTGTGAAAGCCTTATTGATACTTCTGTATAAATAATGACTTTTAGTTAAAGGAACTGCAAAAAACAAAAAAAAGATCTTAGTAATCTGTTCTTCAGGGTATGTACTAAAGGGTACGTGTGTAATTTTTTTCTGCTATAATTTGTTTATTTAACTGTGTATTTTAATTATTGAGGCTTGAATACAACAATGTGTGAGCAGTGTGTAGGTACATATAAAACAAACAGGTAATACTACTCTTGCAAACACTTTTCCTACATACCCACCTAATTTTAATGTCATGAACCATCCCATTGAAGTTGGTGGGATTACTCACACCCCTAGAATTAAACATGCTTCTGTCTGTCATAAACCTGAGCCATACAAACAATACACGTGCACTTTCCACACAGAGACATATCGGCTTGCTTGATGGTGGAGGTTAATGTAACTTTGCCCTGGGCAGATGAGGGGCTTTACCATAGGAAGCATTATTCTTATTCTTAAGGCAGTGTCTTGCAAAAAAAGACAGAAAAGCCCCCCAAAACTTAAGTTTGCTTCAATAAAAACAGGATAGGAATTTATATATATCAGAGTGTGTGTGTGTGTGTGCATATATGTAAAAATGATACTTTGCCTAACCAAATATACATAAAAATGTATATAATTTTAAAGGACTGATTTCTTGCTTAAACACTAACTCTGTCAGTTGCATGCTTGTGTCATGCACCAGCATTAAACAAGCAGTGGTTCTGTTTTTCTGAAAGTCTTTTAAAACCATGTAATAAATGAAGTGTGCCCATTGACTTTATTTGTAAAACTTTGGGCCAAGCTAGTGAATAGAGTGTTTTGCCAACACGCTGTGTGCTTGGCTTCAATGGGCCAGTGACTTCAGGATACTGGTGAAAATTTTACACTGGCACACACTGTATTTTATTAAACCATATCACCCAAAAAACAAATAAAGCAACATTTTTCCTCCTCTGCATCAAACAAGGATACAGGAAATATACCATAAGTGATATTAGCACTGCTAGAAATGTGCAAAGGCAGGGCAGTTGTATGATGCAAAGCATGCAGAGAGAAGAGGAAAAAAAGTACTGAAGCACCAGAGGGATACACGCATTTGTTAAAAGATATTCTCTAAGCATACTAACCTGCTGGTTCTAATGAATTTTCTACTTTGTCGTTAACATCGAAAACACGATCATGAACACCTATAGTTTTCATACAGCTGTCTATAACAAAAATAGAGATAACAGCCAAACATGTTAGTGAGACACCCTTAAACTCCCCACTTTCCTTTTTTCTCTCTTTTTTCTCTCTATTTACTATATATAATTAAGCATATGTGTATTTTAAAGTCTGTGGCACTTGTCCAAATGCCACATAGTCTTCCATTTGTACAACAGTTTAAGAAACAACAAGTTAGCAACTGCCATGTAATTAAAACAAAGCTTTATGAGAAATGATAATAAAATACGATGAAAATCATAACACAAATGTTGCTGTACAGAACAGATACAAAAGATTTAACAGTAAAAAAAAGATTTACTGCTGTTTACTAGACCACGCAGTAAAGCATGCGCTACAAAGCCACCCTCGAAAGCTTAATCTGAAGAACTTACTTGCTGGTCGCACAAAGACCTTAAGCTTTAGACAGGATCTCCTTCCATTATCTGGGATCGCAGAAGCTGTAAATGGGGAAGAAGGAAAGACAAGTGGAAGAGTAAGAGAGTGAAAATGCAAACCAACTTTTGTGCTAAAATAATAATCCTTTATCTTCCCTTCATCTGAAGGGCTGGACACATTTCACTCTCTGCATGTAAGGACTTCAAGTGCACAAAGTAGCTTGATTATGCAAAAGCAGGGAAAGAACTGCAGATTTTATTCTAATCCCTTTTTTGATTATTTTACATGGAAGAAGTGAAGCACATGGTATTTTCAGTGTTTCATTATCTCCTTTCACCTTTCCACATCTTTTTCTCAAGAGGTTGTTTAATATGGTTTCTACTGTAATGCAGGTGTCTACTCTGAAAAATTACACTTCAGAATAATTAAGATCACTTAGAGAAAAACTAGTCTTGAAACACTAGGCCATAGGCTTCAGCAACCCAAAAAGGGATGAAAAACCAAAATTACGCTGAAGGTGACAATGCTAAAAATAGAACTATGTATATACTCCCACAAAAGTAGAAATGCATTAAATTCTACCGCAAAGTCAGCCTCCATATGCTCCAATACACCTACCTTTGTTGAGAAAATACTTATCTTGCTTCAGTCAAAACATGATTCCCCATGTTATATAACTAACAAACCAAAACCAGTTTATTTCTTCTTTCTACCCTCCCTCATCATTTCCCATTCAAAGTATTTCATTTAAGGGTACTTACTGTATTAGGAGAAAAAGAGTAAGTGGAAACAGTATGTCTAGCACTAATGCAAAAGATCATACACATAAGATTAGTGTCAGCACCTACTTATTTCCCAGGAATAAGTGCTACAGTGAATACATTGCTACAGTGCCACAGTGAATACAGTGCTACGTTCATCTTTCTCAAAGGGGAAAGAAAATCTTTGCCCAGGAACTTGTGGGGCTCATCGACAGAGCTTTAAACTAGACTTGAAGGGGGAGGGGGATAATATCAGGCTTGCCCGAGGGAATCTGAGGGACGACATGCCACGGTTAGAGGGAGCGGGTGCCAGCGAGGGCACTCAGCCTTTGTCTCTGAGATGTGCGGGGTACGCTGGGGCACAGCCAAAGTCGAGCGGAGTTGAGCCAGGGGATACTGAGGCAATAGGAGCCAAGAGGGAAACACCAGTGAAACACCTCAAAGCACACAAGGGGTGTTCTTCTATGAAGGAACCACGGACGACAGCCCAGCTGAAGTGCCTCTACACCAATGTGCGCAGCATGGGCAACAAGCAGGAGGACTTGGAAGCCATTGTACATCAGGAAAACTATGATATGGTTGCCATCACAGAAACGTGGTGGGATGACTCGCACAACTGGAGTGCAGCGATGGATGGCTATAAACTCTTCAGGAGGGATAGGCGAGGCAGGAGAGGTGGTGGGGTAGCCCTGTATGTCAGGGAGTGTCTGGATAGTTTAGAGCTCGATGACGGTGATGATAGGGTGGAGTGTCTATGGGTAAGAATCAGGGGGAAGGCCAACAAGGCAGATATTGTGGTGGGAGTCTGTTACAGACCCCCCAACCAGGATGAGGAGACAAATGAACTATTCTATAAGCAGCTGGGAGAAGCCTCACGATCGCTAGCCCTTGTTCTTGTGGGGGACTTCAACCTGCCGGGTGTCTGCTGGAAATACAATACAGCAGAGAGGAAACAGTCTAGGAGGTTCCTGGAGCGTGTGGCAGATAACTTCCTGACGCAGCTGGTGAGTGAGCCAACGAGGGAAGGCACCCCGCTGGACCTCTTGTTCACAAACAGAGAAGGACTTGTGAGCCATGTGATGGTTGGAGGCTGTCTTGGGCAGAGCGATCACGAAATGATAGAGTTTTTGATACTTGGAGAAGCAGCGACGGGGGTCAGCAGAACTGCCACTTTAGACTTCCGGAGGGCAGACTTCGGCCCATTTAGGAGACTGGTCGAGAGAGTCCCCTGGGAGGCAGCCCTAAAGGGCAAAGGAGTCCAGGAAGGCTGGACATTCTTTAAGGAGGAAGTCCTAAAGTCACAAGAGCGGGCTGTCCCCACGTGTCGAAAGATGAGCTGGCAGGGAAGAAACCGGCCTGGCTGACTAGAGAGCTCTGGCTCGAACTCAGGAAAAAGAGGAGAGTCTATGACCTCTGGAAGAAGGGGCGTGCAAGTCAGGAGGACTACAAAGGTGTAGCGAGGCTGTGCAGGGAGAAAATTAGAAGGGCCAAAGCTGAGCTAGAGATCAATCCGGCTGCTGCTGTAAAAGACAACAAAAAATACTTCTTCAAATACATTAGCAGCAAAAGGAGAGCTAAGGAGAATCTCCAGCCCCTAGTAGATGGGGGAGGGAACACAGTGACCAAGGATGAGGAAAAGGCTGAGGTACTTAATGCCTTCTTTGCCTCAGTCTTTAATAGCAGGGCCAATTGTTCTCTGGGTACCCAGCCCCTGGAGTTGGAAGATAGGGACAGGAACCAGAATGGAGCCCCCATAATCCAGGGGGAAATGGTTAGTGACCTGCTGCACCACTTAAACACTCACAAGTCTATGGGGCCTGATGAGATCCACCCAAGAGTACTGAAGGAACTGGCAGATGTGCTCACCAAGCCCCCTTCCATTATTTACCAGCAGTCCTGGCTAACTGGGGAGGTCCCTGCTGACTGGAGATTAGCAAATGTGACGCCTATCTTCAAGAAGGGCCGGAAGGAGGACCCGGGGAACTACAGGCCTGTCAGCCTGACCTCGGTGCCAGGGAAGCTGATGGAGCAGATCATCCTGAGTGCCATCACACAGCACGTAGAGAATAACCAAGGGATCAAGCCCAGCCTGCATGGGTTCAGGAAAGGCAGGTCCTGCTTGACCAACCTGATCTCCTTCTACGACAAGGTGACCCGCCTAGTGGATGAGGGAAAGGCTGTGGATGTTGTCTATCTAGACTTCAGTAAAGCCTTTGACACAGTTTCCCACAGCATTCTCCTGGAGAAACTGGCTGCTCATGGCTTGGACAGGTATACTCTTTGCTGGGTAAAGAACTGGCTGGACGGCCGGGCCCGAAGAGTGGTGGTGAAGGGAGTTTACTCCAGTTGGTGGCCAGTCACAAGCGGTGTTCCCCAGGGCTCTGTGTTGGGGCCAGTTCTGTTTAACATCTTTATCAATGATCTGGACGAAGGGATTGAGTGCACCCTCAGTAAGTTTGTAGATGACACCAAGTTGTGTGGGAGTGTTGATGTGCTTGAGGGTAGGAAGGCTCTACAGAGGGACCTGGACAGGCTGGATCGATGGGCTGGGGCCAACTGTATGGGGTTCAACAAGGCTAAGTGCAAGGTCCTGCACTTGGGCCACAGCAACCCCATGCAACGCTACAGGCTTGGGGAAGAGTGGCTGGAAAGCTGTTCAGCAGAAAAGGACCTGGGCACGTTGGTTGACAGCCGCCCGAATATGAGCCAGCAGTGTGCCCAGGTGGCCAAGAAAGCCAATGGCATCCTGGCTTGTATCAGAAATAGCGTGGCCAGCAGGACTAGGGAAGTGATCGTGCCCCTGTACTCGGCACTGGTGAGGCTGCACCTGGAATACTGTGTTCAGTTTTGGGCTCCTCACTAGAAGAGAGACATTGAGGTGCTGGAGCGTGTCCAGAGAAGGGCAACGAAGCTGGGGTAGGGTCTAGAGCACAAGTCTTATGAGGAGCGGCTGAGGGAACTGGGGTTGTTTAGCCTGGAGAAAAGGAGGCTGAGGGGAGACCTTATTGCTCTCTACAACTACCTGAAAGGAGGTTGTAGAGAGGTGGGGGTCGGTCTCTTCTCCCATGTAACAAGTGACAGGACGAGAGGAAATGTCCTCAAGTTGCGCCAGGGGAGGTTTAGACTGGATATTAGGAAATTTTACTTCACTGAAAGGGTTATCAGGCATTGGAACAGGCTGCCCAGGGAAGTGATTGAGTTGCCGTCCCTGGAGGTATTTAAAAGACGTTTGGATGAGGTGCTTAGGGACATGGTATAGTGGTGGTCTTGGTAGTGTTAGGTTTAAGGTTGGACTCGATGATCTTAAAGGTCTTTTCCAACCTATACGATTCTGTGATTCTGTGATTCTGTGAAAAATTCCTTTCTAGAACTGTGCTTGTGTCAAAATACATGATCATAGGGAAATACACCTGCCTGTCACCAGAGACTGGACTCCCTAGTGTATTGTCTACCAATCTGAACACGTTGGTAACTTTCATCAATGTCTGCAATTTTGAAATTGTACATTGGCCTGCAGTTCAACATGCACACTGGCAACCAAGCAACTTGACTTGGGCGTGCAGATTTTCACTCGTGAAAGACCATTTGCACACACATTTTTTTTGCCCTTGCAAAAACCCTCAAAAGCTACAGCTGAAAAATATTGCCTGAAGCACTGCAAAGTAATTTTTATTTCATTGCATAGTCTCCCCCATCATTCAAAAACCTATGTATTAGGGCAGAACAAGTTGCCTTTTGCAGAAAATGGCAACTATTGGAAGCTGTCTTGATTTACAAAAGATGATTGGGCTGGCAAGATGTTAGTTTGTTCTGTTTATCACTGTTTCATCCATTTTTATTAATTCCATCCCTGTTTGTGACAAATAACTAAAATGATTTATACACAGACATATGAGCGCACACTCTGTCTTCATGCTAAGCTCACACTTGAAGGGCTTCTCAACTAACTTGAAATAAATTCCCTAGTCTTTGATGATGTGTTTCCAAGGCAGGTATCAGCTTTTTCCTAGAAGAACTTACCACGAAGAACTAGCAAATTCAGTACAAACACAAAAAAGAAGCAAAGTAGAGTCCAATACAGCTAATACTGTGGTTTTGCACCTGTCAGGAAGTGCTTGAACGATTGTTTCCCTCTTTTAATCAAAAGACAAAAGTGTGTAGAAATGATGCTCCCCCCTTCACAATGACAAGCAGTTAAGAAGTGTTAACAGCTGGCTTTGCTATAGGCTCTTACTAAATCAAAGTCAGAAAAACTCCCTCTACTGACATTTATAGTAACTGGTGTGTTATTTAGGGCACAATATTTGCACTCTGTGGTTACATTCAGGAAATTGTGTCCTTTTTGTGGCCCTCATTGAATATACGGAACTGGCTAAAAGCTTTGCTCAGACTGAACAGGCAGTTGTAGATTTCTCAAAAGATAAGAATCCTATAGTCTTTACCACATTACTAGCATAAAGGTGGAAACAACATTTCCAACATTAGCCAAAACAGAGTCCCTATGGTAATTTTGTCACTAACAGATTTTTCCTGCTCAGAAATTATTTCAGAAGGGCATCATGACACACATTTATTTAAAGGCAATTTTTAGCTTTGATGTTACATGCTGTTGCTTATGTCCATAAAATGAGCATGTTTTGCTCACTGCTGTTTATCAGAATACTCTGTTAGTCAGTGACTAACTAGGATACCACTGACTAGTTAGGATAGCTAGGAGCTAATAATATTCTATCTGGAAAACCAGAAAATTAATGCTTTGTAGATATGAAGTTTGTAGGTGTACATAATATTTGCATACACTTAAGAGCAAACAACAGCTAGTGATTGGCTATGTTATTTGGAAAAAAAATATTAAAGTTCATTCCCTGCTTAAATCTTTTTCCACCAGTCCTCACACAGGTTTGCAACTTAGACTACATCATGAACTGCAGTTCTATTGCAACCATAGCAGCTGCATTTAAATCATCATCCCAGAAATAGATGCAGTTTTAGCGATAAGTATGAAAAAGTGCTTTTTTCCTTTCCAGGGAAATTATGTACTGTCATTATTTGCAGTAAACCCAGAAAGATTCCTCTTTAATCAGTGTTTTACTCCTTCAGAAGGAATAATAATGAATAAAAAATAAATAAAAATCAAGTGACATATTGTTCTGCTCTCACATCTGCCTCAACAACCACCACCAAGGTGATGAAGGGATACACTGCAATCTCTTTGGCCTTCCTGAGAAATTAAGAACGGTTTGCCAAGCTGGATGACTGCAATCAATATTTTTTCTTTGCTTCCTTTCTTCTTCTCTGTCCCTCTCCCTTCTCCTTTTCATCTTAAAAGAAAAAACACAGGCCAGTTGCAGTTTTTGCCTTAAGACCAGATGTATCACCCACAGGGAAGAGTCAGGTTGGCTCATATCATCTGTCCTCCTCTCACACACATTGCAGTAAGTTTGTCAGCATTGTTCTGTTGTCTTCTTTGCCTGCTTTATTCTGAATATGTTCACCAGTATCCTATGAAAACCCTACCTGTTGAATTAAGATGTCCAGGATATTTTGGCAACAGCTGGGATTTCTTTTTTTCCCCTCTTCCAGCAACAATCTCAAGATATTTTTTCTCTGAAGGTTAGGCACATCACACTTGCCCTCTACTATGGAAAGCCAAGAGTCCTCATTAAATCTGGGTGTTTTTGTAAGTTAATGCCTCGAAGCTTGAACTCAAGTTGAAGTTTGAAGTCCTATTCTTCTACATGAAAGTAGCTTTAATGGCAAACTCTTGCTGAAGAGAACAAAACTCCAAATCAGGGTGACATGGCTGACAGCATTTGACTAACAGCTACAAAGAAATGCCAAATGACCAAAGGAACACAGTAGAAAGGATAAACAGCACATATTAACATTTACTAAGAATAAATGCTAAATATGCTTTTTCTGGAGCAGAAGTAATGCTGCAGCTAGGACGTAATGAAAGCTGAGGCTTACATGGAAAAATTCTGGAATCAGTTTGAACCAAAAATCTCCTATCAAACTGACTGCAACTGGAAAAACTCAAGTCTTGATTTCAGGACCTAAGGGTAGGAAAGAGCAAAGCATTAGTAGAAGAAAGTTCAGTGGTTTTAAGGTGTTTTACTTTCCAGGAAAGGTGGGTTTCCAATGCAGCAGGGTCTGGCAAACACCCTGACACTCTCTTGTATGCTTGCTGAACTCTGGAAAGGAGAAAAAGAACTGCTCTTTGTCAGCTGGATCTGTTAAAGTTGCTTCCCAGGTAAACTATTGCTGTTGTTGCTACATTCCACTGAAACTGAGAAATTTCATTCTCCTTTCTGCACAAAACCAGGTTAGCCCCTAAGGCTTTGGTATAAGGCTTTTCTATTCGCCCGTTTTAAAGGTGATATTAGCTATAAAATAGAGGCCAGTTTCTGAGAGCAGGAAGCCTCTGATGCTAATGGAACCTGTCCCAAGCAACAATTTCCATTTCAAAAGCTGAAAGTCCCAAGGAAAAAAAAAAGGCAATTGAAACCTTGCTGTAGAACGAAAAGAAACCTTTGAAAAAAAGCTCCGTTATAAGGAGTAAACGAGGTTATATCCTCTTTTTTGCATTAATGATATTAGAATAGAAAAGGTCTGACTGGTTTAGTTTGTGTCAGGAAGAATCACAATGAAAAACAGAAGAGGAACTCTGCAGTGATGCTAGTTCCTATATTTCATTACAATTCCTATGATACTTCACTCCTCCCCTGCCCTGCCTCACCTTTACCAGCAACTTCACGACAATCTCCTTGGTCTCTCTTTTAAAGAACATGTTTTAGACTTCATGGTTACACAAAGACTTGGGGTTAGAAGGAATTGCAGACTAAAATCCCTCTGAAATCACAAGATATATGAATACACCTCAATGATCATAAAAATAACTGGTTTGGTCTCCTAATTTTTTTTTAAAAGGAAAATTCCATGATTCAGAAGAAATTCAAGTCATGATTTCTGTATTCTTGAGATGAAAATTCCATCTCCATTAGTTGAAGTAGAAAAAAACCCCATGCAATGAACGACTGCGCATAGGGCTAAATCCGAGCTGGATCCGAAAATGGCCCATAAAGACAATTTTGATAAGAAAATTTCTCTTCTCTGAACCACTTCTGGCTACCATTTTTATACCCTGTAAGGAAAGGAAAGAGAGTGACGAAAATTATTCTCTTCTTGTCTAGAGCCAAACCATAAATATTTCAGTATTTGCTAGCTATATTTAAATATTGAAAAAAAAAAATCTGGCTCCCTTCATCCCACTCCTAAGCAGTTCTCTGCTAGAAAACACATGGTACATTATTAATATATTAGATATAAATAACAGGTTAGGTCCTTCCTCAGCCTGATGAGGCTTAGCAGAGTTATTCAATGACTGCAGGAAGCCACAGATAGAGAACAAAAAGTGACATACACAGAAAACAGTATGTTTTTTTTCCCCCAACAGTTTTGCAGTTGAATTTACTACATTAAATCCCAAAAACTCCTTAAAGGAGTCATCAAGATATGGCCCAATCAACCTAAAAAGTAAGCTAATTAAAAAGTAAATGTACAAAAAAGAAAAGGTATTAAAATTTCAAAAATAACTTCGTTATTAGGATCTGCTAGTCATGTGACAAAAGCTGTAATTAAGTATTTGCTTTCCTGAGACAAGCAGTAGTTTGGCTGGCAACTATCTGTGGCTCAGTTTCTAACCTAAGAGCAAGTTATTAGGATGCTCCATATAAAAATGTCTCAACCATCCTATTTACTGATATTCACATGTAATCAGTGGTTTCCTCTGCTTGCCTCCTCACTCATTCTTAGCTTTCTAATTACAGCATTGCACCTTTTCCTAAAATGCAAGTCCTGATATAGAAAAAAAAGAAATCATAAATGAAATTCAAATGTTCATTTAGCACTACAAATACATCTAATATTCAAGATACAATCCACTATGGGGCCTATTAGACAGCGAAACTGGAAGCGTTCAGTGTACAAATAAAGCTCCCTTTATCTAAGTCACTCAGACGGCACCTTTGTTTTACAACAGGGGGACACTAGTAACGGAGCATCATTTCCTTACGCAGAAACCCAACACCCTCCACCACATCTCCTCAGGGCTCTGATATAACATGCTGCAGATACTCTGCAGATAATTCTCTTACTACTCTGTATTTCAAGTTTCTATTGCCAGTTCACTTGCAGTATTCTCTGAAGGATTATAAAGCAGTATTCACGAAACACTGTGGAAACAAGTCTGTTCTCACTGTCTTTTTTAAAACTGTGATGAATGTTTTCTTCTGCTCTCTGCTAAAATGTCCAGCAAACAGCGTCTCCTTGTAGAGAAGATCTGAGAAACCACACCAAGATCTCACCTCAGTTCATTGCAGATACGCTACTACCAGCACCCTCTGTGCGTTATACAAATTCTGGCACTGGTAAGTGCTTCCCAACCACAAGCACAGAACTGAAGTATTGGTTCAGACTGGGAAGCCAACAGAGAACTAATTTTGAACTTCTCCCCAGCATACTAAATCAAGATGCCACATGCATATAGCTGGAGTAAACACCTAACGCTTATTGCTCAGTCAAAAGGGTTGCACGTGTAACTTCTGTAATCACCTGGAGAAACATCACACAGAGAGAACCTGTAGCAATCCCATACACAGGAGGCTGCATGTTGTAAATCAGAAACTCATGTTGACACAGTCCTTCCACTCTCTTAGTCCTGTAAGTTACAGACAATCTCTTCAGGAGAAAATATTTACAGCTGTGATTTGCCTCTAGCCCTTTCAGGGACAATACCACTCCCATTAGTCAAATCCAATATCCAGGTAACCTTATACAACCTGCAAATCATAATTCCACCAACCTGAAGTGTTTTAGCATGCAATATCCTGTGTCAGCTACAGAGCTTTAGAAAGTTTTATTTTTAAGAACAGTCATCTGCTTCTTTCTTTGTAAAGAAATGAGTATGTGTGAGACCATTAAAAATGCAGTTTTCCATTATGTTTGCCACAGGCAATATTTCTCAATTTGTGCAAGTCAAAAGAAAAAATAGCCTATTAGTTGTTAGACGAGCTGAGCCTTTCCCCTGTAGGTTTTCATGTGATTTACCATACAACACAAATGTATGCAAATTAGCCAGGTAAATGCAGAATTAGTTATTAATATTCTTCTCACAGTTTAGATTGAAAAAAGTTACAAATTTGCATAAATGGTACAACTGAAAAAGTCAGCTAGAATTTAATGAATCAATAAAACACTCCTTTGTGTGCATACACGAAGTAAGACCCGTATCTAAGGACAACGATGGGGTCTTCAAAATTATTAATCAAAAAAGAATCTACCTGAAAGGATTTACCGATCATTTTCTCCTTGTAAGTGTTAAAATCAGAAATTAAAAATAAATAAATACTGGTCCCATGGAAATCCCAGCTTTCACCAATACTTGAGTTTAACTTAAAAAGTCTTTGTATGTCTGCTCTTTCATTCCAATGCATCAGCAAAAGTCTTGTTCTGGTAGCATGAACACGACTCCATTCTGACGAAATTAAAATACTGAATGTCCATGACATACTCATTCTTCAGACCTAATAATTAAGCACACTTCCTCAGTAAATAGTGACTAACCTTATTTGTACCTTTGCTATTGCCAAGTCTGCCATCTCTCTGTATTCAGTCATCACCAAGGTGGGATCACCAAAAAAAATTACTGAGCAAGTTAAAGACTCAGAAATCTCAAGCCAATAGACAGAGAGAGAATCTCGTCTGGAAAACCACCTGATCTAGGACTGCCAGCAACACTTGAGAAAACTAAGAAAAATCACTTAACAAGGAAAATGAATAAACAAACAAACAGATGCAAGGTCACAACTAATATTGCCTATGGCTTAATACAGGCAAAAGCGCTATGGATACTAGTATTTCCAAATGAAGTTTTAAAATCCACAGTATTAAAAGGGCACCTAATACAAATGCATATTTTGCTTTACTCCTGCATGCTCAACTACATCTGTATGAAGTGAAGGTAAAAAACAATCATATTGTACTTCTGTACTCATCTCTGTATGGGTGTACATACATGCCTACGCACATACACAGACTTGTATTCTCCACTTTATGCAAAATACAAATCACAAAGCACTGTCAAAATACAAATCACAGCAATGGAGAAAAAGACTTAATAAAAGCTGTGTGCACAACAACAACCAGATTGTAAAATACTACTTTTATTTCCTAATGTCTTATACCTAATTTGCACTGGCTTTGCACTGTGTAAAAACACTGGATTACTATGGCCTATCTCACAAGTGACTGTATTTCTCAGACCCGCTAAAAATAGCTCAGTAAGTGGAAATGACTCGCCAGATGAATGCTATTTTAGTGAGAGTTCTTGGAAGAAAGTAATACATAGTTACTGTTTCTGCATTAGCACTTAATGCTGAATTAACTGTCCCATTGCAACTGCTTGGCCAGGAAGAATGTAATTTTTCTTGCAGTTCCTAATCCATTGCAGCTTATATATCTGGTTGAAGGCTGCATGGATCGAAAGTAGGTTTCATATCAAAGTCATACAAAACAAAATCAAATCCTGTATGGTACGAGATGTAAACCATGGACTTCCAGTTTAATTAAGCCATTTGTCCAGTATTTCCTCTTAGCATGGTCTAGCCCTGTATCTCTCTCAGGAAGGTCTCTTATCTGCTCTAGATAGGTGATTTAATGACAAGCCTTCTCTATTGTTGGCCTGGCTGGTGTACTGGAGTCAGACTTTTTTAGTGCAGAACATCAAAGCATCCCAAAGCCCAGTCATTCACAGCGCTGGGCACCTCCAGAGGCGAGCAGCAGCTGAGGGCTCATATGAGGCAGACAGCATCACTTTGGATCCAGTCCAAAGGTTTATTATAGTCATACTGTTATGATCTGTCCTCCCAAGTTGCCGAGTCCAGTTGAGTTCAGGAAAACAGAAATCATCTCAGTGCAGGGCAGCCTGTACCCTTCACACCTTCAGGAGAACAACAAAGCAGACATTTCAGCTGCATTAAAACCCAACCCTGCCTGAGCTGTTCCTCTGAACCAAGCCCTGAACCAATATGAGAACCAAGCTCAGCTGTTCCTTGCAAAGATTTTTTTTTTCATGAAAGCAAGAACAGTTATGTTTGTTTATGAACCAGGACAAAGCTGTCATCTAACTGCAGCCTGAGCTTCCCAGAGAATCAGTCTTGCCTCTGCGGTGTTTCTTCCCATTAAAAAACAAACAAAGCTCAGCTGGAAATAAATGAAAGGCATATCCTACTTTGAATGGACTTATAGTTGCACGTAAGCTCCTGTGAAATATAAAGAGGTATAGGTGAAGAATAGATCATATAGTTGCTCACACATGAAATATTTGCAGGCCTTTCTCTCATATAAGAAAGTTTCTCTTTCATAAATGCAAACTGTACTACATACCATAAAATAAGGGCTAACATTTCTGCACTAGCACAGTATAAATGACTGATGTCATACTTTTCTATTGCAACAAACCAACACTTATTAACTAGAATGAAATAAAAACCTCAGATCTCATTACTGTTTTCAGTGGCATTAACAAAACCAAATACAGTTATTGTACAACATTAAGACTGTATTAGACTAAATTGCTAATAAAACACGTTAATACTATCAAATAGAGCACTTAGAGAAAAATATATCCTCCTCATACTTTTCATAAGCACTTTTGTACTTTGATTTTCCCTTGGTATCACTAGAAAGAAAATGTTTTTCTTCAAGCAGGCTATCCATTTTGCTAATTTCCATCTCTAAGAACTAGACATAAGTAAATCCTTTGAAGAGACATTATAGTCTTATTAGGAATGGACTTTTTGATCTTTAAAGCAACATGTTCACCCACATGGAATCTGTGGGTATTGTATCATGTTACTAAACCTCATATACTTTAATGGACTTCATATTATCCATGTCTAGCTTTACCACTGCTGACACTATAATTAAAGCAAAGAGAAGCATTCCATTCTACTCCATCTTCATGCGCTTGCCACTATCTTTAAAATATTTAGAAACATTTCTAGCTTCCTATAGTATGCTTGTAAATTCTGTCAGTTTATTTTTATAAACAGAAGTAATTATAAATGTTGCATTGTGCTAGGAGCGTGACACGTACATAGACATGAAAAGTTATTTCTGCTGACTCACCTAAGCAAAGCAACAAAATATCTTGTTTGTGTCTTGTGGAGGAGGAAGAAGATGTAAAGGCAGGAAGAGAACTTCAAGAAGCTGCCTTAGGATCATGGGCAAGTTAGAAAAAAGCACAGGCTGCGGGTTGTGTTTTATTGTTATTTAAAATGAAGGCAAACAGTGAGAATAATACAAGTTTGAATAAGTTTGGGTACACATGCATGCCCAAAAGTTTGCAAATGCACTGCTTAGAGAGAATACCATTGCTCAAAAGATTTCTGAAGGGCTTTTTCTCGTGGCAAAGTTCTAATAGCACCTTGGCACAGCCTTTACAAAAAATGCCTTTATGTGCACAGTCAGCTCTTATACAGGTAAATCCAAATTTGTGCAGGATGGAAACCACATATGCAATAGAAAAGGTAAAGTTTGTAAAACACACGATAGTCCACTGTAACTCAAGCTCTGATTCTGACAAGTAAAGATTCTCAGGGCACAGACCTCCTGTTTCATTACACCTACTATTACGGGGTCCCAGGCCATGACTGAGTAGAGTACAAACACAATAACAGATGCCAGCACTATATTAATAAGGGTACATCTTTATCAGGTGAATCCCCAGTTTGCTCAAGTCCTGCAGAGGGACTATTGAAACTTCAATCACCCCACCATATGAGCCAGAAATTTTTCTCCAGTCCTTAGAAGGATTTCCTTAACCCTTCATTTTGTCACCTTTACCATGAAAAATTCTGGAACTCATCAAGCTGAAGTTTTCTCTTTAACCAAAATTTGTCCCGTGTATCAGGTGACAGCAGTTTTATTTAAACTTCTAGATCCCTGCTTCTTTCTTTCACTTGTCTAGCTTGTGTTCAGTACCACAGGTCACAATCATGCTTTGAAATCTGTATTTCAAAAAAGCCAACCTACGTGAGAATAGCCACAGCCTCATCAAGGAGAACTGCTGTCTTGTCAGGAATTTGACATGTCTCACCTATGCCAGAAAAGGACTGTAGACTGTCATAACTATGACTGTGGGAAAGTCTAAAACACCCATAGGATAGCTAACTTTTCATTTTACTCTGCCACAAATTATTTCCTTCTGCGCTTTTTTTTCTTTTAGCTTAACATATACCACAGGATGTTTAGCCCTATTTCCAGTGATCATTCCCAGATGAACTCAAAATTAGATATATATGTGTACACTTTGCCATAACTGGGACTCAAAAGCCCCGGTGGTTTGGAAACTGTTTCTTAAAAGCAATGAATACTGCATCAGACTGTTGAAACACACAGGTACCTCTCGAGCTTTTCTCTTCCTGAATGCTGTAACAACTGTTCTCTCAGAACTGAAGCATTTCTCCATCTCTTTTCCAGAAAAGTCCCTGTCTCACACTAACAATCTTCCCAAACAGATTAGGAATTTCTCATCTCTGTTTTCCACCCACTACTTTCTGATCTAAGCAAGCACCTCCCCCCTGCAAGCTTGCTCCTCTATTCTTTACATGTTAACCAGTTAAGGAACGTGTGTAACTAACTTGTGAGCAGCTTCTAATGGTGCTTCTCGTGTATCAAAGATCATACATAAGGAAAACAACATGAGATAACACAAAACCACTTACTTGAAACCTCCTTGCTGACACATATTTCACTTCAAAAGAGATGGACAAAAGATCTGCCAAATTAACTTCTCTCAACCACACAGTATCCATCAGTGCTCCATTTAAATGCCTCTAACCTCATGTGGTGTCTCCACTCCTCAATGGGTGGAGACCGCAAGCCTGGTCATACTAGAGCAACCCTGCCAGTGAAGTGCACAATCCCTATCCCACATTCTGTAATCATGAAGATCTACTTACATTTGTATCTCAGTTCCTGGCTAGTCTGTATCAACGGACATCTGCACTGGATATAGTTCTGGTAGCTGTGCAGAGCTGCAGAGTTTCTCCAAAGAAGCCCAGATACACTCTCATTTACCTTAGTTAGGAAAAGAGCCACTTGAAATGCATCTATCTTCTCCTTGAGTTACCGCAGCAAAACATGCAGTGCTCAAACAAACTATCAAGCGAACAAACAAAAAACCCCAGTTTGAGATCAAATCTCTCACTTTGGGTGAGGGGAAGCATCAGATCTGCAAATATGTGTGTACTGTTTGATTTGGAGCCTTAAACAAGAAGGGTAGTGGATACTTTCATACCGATCTATGAATTAGACAATATGGTACTGTTGGCTGGAAGGCCAAAAAACCCCTGAGTATACACGCCTACATGGATGTTGAAGTAGCAGCTAAGGCAGGCTACGCATGCCTGCTGCTTGCCCGTCCTGCTCTCACAGCTGCTTCAGGCACCAACCCTCCTGGAGCATGGAGACCCATGCGGTCCAGCACACCTCAGCAAGACTTCCAGCCAGGACAATGGTAAATCTGGGTCTGACTCATGGACTCTTTTGGAGACTGCATAGGCAGAACCAATGGCACAGAAGGATTCTTCTCGTTCTGTGTTCCTAGTTAATTTTTAAGATCTCTGTAAACATCCTGTTCACCTTTTAGGGGTCACTGAATAATTTCCTCTTTCGCCAAGTAAGAGTGCTTGTGGTATACTCCTGCATTTTTCTGTTCTCCCCTTGTGAAATATCCTGCAGAGACAAGAATATCTTTTTTCTTGGATCAAGCTGGATTTTTTTTTTTTTTGAAAGCCCACAAGGTGTGTAATCAAAGCTGGCACTGGAGCATCCTAATTATGAAACCCAGCAAGGAACTTTCGCACACATTTTGTGGACTTCAGATTTCTCGTTCACAGAATCTTCTTGCTGAGAAAGTAGAGATCATGAGAAAAGTTCAGGAGACAGAACCCAGACTGGCAGTAAATCATTTTTCACTTCTGCCTTTAATACCAAGATCAAATAAAGAAAAATTGACCCTGTATTTGTAACATGTCATTCCATTTTTGTTTGAGAAAACATCCTGAACTCCTCAGAAGGAGGACTGATGGGGGAGGGGGGGAGGGAGGCAGGGGGCACAATAGGAGGAGATCAAGGTTCATGTTTTTGTTTTGTTTTATTCAGAAAAAACATGCATCTTGAAACAGAGCTGCAGAAAAATAGCAGGTCTGAAGCACTATCAGTGCTAGCTGCTTTCTGCTGAGCTGAAGTGACCATTTTCAGATCCTTTCAATCTGTGGTGAAAAGATCATTACCATGCTACTCCAGGGAAGTCACTCCTCCTGCAAGTGAGCTCCTTTGTTATGAATATGGAACAGATGGAACCAAATCTATCTGCTCCATAGGAACAAAAACACTTACAACCTAGCTCTCTCTATTAAAGACTCTACTTAGCTCCTTTATAGCACTGGCTTTCTGTGCACTGCTGTGAGGTTTTGACTTTATAGAAAAAGGCACTTCATAAAAGCAATAGTTCTTACTCTTAAACCAAAAGCAGCCTAAGAATTGCAGAAGATGAATGCAGAGTTTAACCCGCGTGGCTCCTTGGAGATATGCAAATATTCAATTACTTTTTTTTTTAAGCTAGAGGAAGGATTTTTTCTGAGGTGGAAAAATAGCCATATGTTGCAAAGATCGTGCATCAATGGCAGGGAAGTACATGGATGATAATATGATACTCACTCTAATAAAGGTTGAATCGAGCTATGTTATTGCAAGAAAGAACATGGATTTTATTTGTACCTATGTAAGTGTGGATCAAGATGACACTTCTGCAAAGAAATCTGTATCAGTCTTTCAAAAATTGTCTTTTTTGGGAGGATACAAAACCCCCTGAAATTAGGTCCCCACCAGGAATACAAAAAAGATTTAATGCATCAATTTATCTCCAAATATTGCATCTTGTAGGCTCTGTTTCCCAAGACTTTAACAGAAACTACATCGATATTACACCAATTAACTCTGCAAACTGAAAATATGCATAAACTGTAGCTGAAACCAATAGATTTACTTACTGACTCTGCTCATTTGCAGCAGAGTTAAGCAGGTACAGGTAGAGTATCTGTCACTTCTCTTACTGTCAGAACAATAATGAATGTTTATTCCTAGCCACACATACACACAAATATGGTTTATATCAACTTCTCACAAAAACCCATACAACACAAGTCAGCGGCCTCCTTTACTCACTGTTTAATATGTTAATACATTTACTGTCTGGCTGCTTTTTCAGAAGCAATTGAAAAATGGATTTCTGTGGCAGGATGCTTTGATTCTGACTAAATCAAGTCTTCAGGCAAATCTCCCCCTGCTAGTGAAGGCACAGCTTGCCTGAAGTCGTAACCTTTGTTGGTGGAAGGGAACTGGCCTTGAAACAGATCATGAAGCAGATGTTTTATGCCAAATCAGAGTCTGGGGATACACAGGCTACTGCAAATAAAACTCTTCTCCTGTCTCTTCAATCATTTCAATTCCCTGCGGTGTGAAATATGAACTTGCCAACGAATGGCCGGTGCACCACGCAGCACAGCAGGGAGAGCAAGTGCCACAGATGCATCAAGGGCTGGAAAACTCCTTCATTAGGTCTGGTTTTCAGCCCAAGCCTCAGCAGTGACACGTGGGAGCCACCTCCAATGGAAGGTGATGGCATTTGTAACGACACGTTTCCATCGGTTCCAATTATAGAAATTGTGTGCACTTGCTTGGGGGAGAAGGAAGTTCATATGGCTGTATCTACAGATCACAGTCATTAGTGGCTCACAGCAAAGATGGGGTTTTTTTAATGATTTTTCTTTAAAATTTTCCCACCTGAGACATGACTGCTGATAAAATACCCACCTACAGGCTCACAAAAAAAAATCCCATCAGCTTAACGCCAGGGCTCTGCTACACAAATTACAACAAAAGCCCTACAAGGAAATCCCATTGTTGAGTGGTGGAACACCTTCATACCACGAGAGGGTATGAGCCCTGCTCCCACCACCTCTGAGGAGCATGGCAGGATTCTGGTGGCATCTGAGCAAAAGGCCAAGACAGCCCAATGCTCCAGCTCTTCTGTTATTGGTGTCTCCACCTAGATGTTTCCATCTGATTAAAGCATTACCTGTCTAGAGACACACACTTGCTCTTGAGAGATAGCTGTTTGAAACCCTAGTTAAATGTAAAAGAAACCTGGTACTTTCAAGCCAGTTTCCATCCACATCAACATCCACATCCACATCAATGAATCTTTTAGGTGTTTCTAAGCAAACAGTTGCACTTTGTGTTAAACGGAAGGAACAGCTAACAGTACTACACTACCTTAGCCCTTGATTACAGGAGAGCAGAAATGGGACTCAAGTTGGTAAGAATATTGTATTTGTACTTAAAAAAAACCCCAAACCAACAAAACAAAACAAAACAAACCCAAAAAAACAAAAAACCCTGGTAAAAGACAAACATACCATTCAAAAGAACCTACTGACAAGCTTTCAAGATGTTTACAATCCTCAACAGAGATCACATTTTCAGAAGAACTCAGTGCTGCATGTGCAAAGCATTTTAGAAATCTGGCCAACTATTTGGATACCTAAGTGACAGTTAAGTACTTCTAAAATTATGACTGTAATCGGGAATGCTGAGCACTTCTGACATATGGCCTGTAATATGCAATCTATTTATTTTACCTACTTTTGGACTGGAATCAAGGAAGAACAGGATTGAAGATGCATATGTGCAATTTGCATTGAATAAATTACACATATTGTATCTATCCTGGGTTTAGGTGGGTTGTTGCTTCTTTTTTTCTTTTTTGAAAATTTGTGTGTTCAAGTGCATTTCAGATCAGTCCCCTAAAGCCTAGATAAAGATTCCACTTAAATGTAGATGCACTGAAATCTATGTCATTTTCACTGATGGTCAAGTCAAAAAAGACCATGATGATCAAGTAATTTGTGTGCACAGTTGTCAGAATTTTTTTTTCAGAAGTCCAGTTAAAGTGAATCAAAATAATAATTTTTAATCTACACACATAATCCCTATTTACTTTTCAAATCTGAAGCAAAACCATCAGCGGGAAATTTTATGTCTATAAATAAAAAAAAGCTGTTTCTTCATGAAATAGCACACAAAAACCTTACTGCTACTTTTAGTCTTTCCCCCCCCTCCCCTCACAGAAAGCTATTATTTCAGGGTCATCTTTCTTCAGCCTAAAATACAGTTGCTGAAGAGCTATGGCAATTTCATGGGACTTTCTGTTGCTGTTTTATTTGTGTGGCTTTCATTGCTGACTTCTTTCCAGAATATACATGTGCTTACAATTTCACCTCCTATTTATAAGGGTGGAGTCCAGATTTACATGTACATATTAGCACACAGAATACCATACGCTGTCCACAAGCTGTGGAACGGCATACATACATCCGGCATACAGCTGTACTCACACAAGTACCAAAAGTGTAATTATAATTTACATTTTTAAAGCACAATGTTCCTCATCCTCATAGCCAATACAGTTCTGAAATTTTCTCTTGCTTTTCTGCCTACAACTTAGATGTGGCACCATGTTCCCCAAGAGATTTATTTTTGGCTTAAGACTATTTTTCACTCAAAATATTCTCTAGTTCACTAAAATGAAAAAGTCCTAGGCAGAAATATCTCTTCTTAGCTAGGTTAGCACATCAAGAAATATTCTCCCTAGATAGTCTTTTATAAGGGCTTTTCCCAAGCTAACTCTCAACGTACATCTTCTAGACCTGTGTAAAGGCTAGAACAGACTATTGAATTTTCAAATTATCCCATAATTTGGTTAGAAGCAATGCTATTGTTTCTGATGAGAACAAGCAGCTGGCATAGCAGAGCAGAGAGTGGTTCAGGGGTCTGAGAGTGCACAGTGCCCTCAAATCACCCCTCACAGCAAACACCATTACACAGAATTAGGTGCCAGGTAACTGCAAAGCTACTGGAAAAGGCAGTTTCTCTCTCAATTAAGAAGGCAGCAATAGCATGGCATGATACATAGTTTGGAGAACTCCAGTGAAAATGAGCATTTTATGTTTTGCATCCCCAGGATTTTGGTGGCAAACTTTCTGAAAAGTGGACATATTTCCTCACAGAAGCTGGAGCACATTTGTAGAGAATGGCTCCTTCTGCCATTTTCTTCATCAGGAGAGATTTCAGTGGGAATGCTTCTCCTCTACTGCACATCCATTACCACATTAGTTACCAGGAAGAAGGGAAGGGGAACTAAGCACAGCAGGAAGTAAAGTTAAAGAGACGATAGTCACAACTCTACCCTGAGAAGTATCGCAAGCAGTCCCCTATCTAAACTAGGGCTGAATTCATCTTTAACCTCATTTTCATTTTGGAAAGTGTAAGCAATGTGTAGTGATAATAGCATGGTTACGCCACATCAAGGACAAGAAAGAGCTGGTCAGCTCAGCCCATAGAGGAGAATGATAAACTAGTGAAAGTATAACACAATGGCCAGGAGGAACTTCACTGGCATTTTATATTACAAACATCTTATCTTTCAGTGGAGTTAAAATTATGTATATTTTTAGTTTGACAAAATTAGCATTTTTATAAGCACAATAGCTAAAGCCTTTAACACAAAAAGATTATTTTTTATCAAAGATTAAACTAATATGTGACTTTTAAATATTATTATCTTTTCACATGTGTATATATATGCACATATAATAGCATAAAATCCATGCACACACAGCTGCTAAATAAATACATGATAAATATAGGAAAAAAGGTCAGTCAGTAGAGAAGAAAATATTGTTACAAATATTTTTTCATTTTTGAAAGAACAGTACGTCCGAAGCCAACACTTGGCCTTAGGAAAAACAATAGTAATAGATTATTCACTAAATAGATTCACTGCAAGTTTCACACATGCTTCTATTAAGCCATGGATATGATCAAGTTCTCAGACCCCGCTGAATTCATCAGCTGCCCTGTACTAATTTTGCGGAAAGAGGGAGTACATTAACTCCATGTCACAGGAGTTCCAAAACCTTCATGAAACAGAATCACCCCCGCGGAAATCTTTTAAGTTTGATGCTGAACAGAAGCCTTCCCTATTACAGTTTGAGTATTAGCCATAGTAAGTTTCTCAGGGGAATAACACTACCTCTACTGATTTTATCATGCCCTTTTCTTGTGAAATATTTCACTGAAAATAATTGGAACCTAATGATGCTTCAGAGGAGTCTCTACGCGAGAGAAAGAAATAATAAGAAATGTTATGTTTGAGACTATACTTTCTTTTCACAGGATCCTTAGACATCCAATGGGAACTGTCAGAGCCACCAATCAATTAATTTTCTAATCTCTCTGTAATGAGTTTTTTTCTCCTTCAACCCTTGTTTGTCTCCTTTGCAGCAAACAGCTGATTTTTCACTTGTGTCTTGATTTCCTTCATTTTATACAATCCTAAAACGCGAAAGTGGAATTAAAAAGGGAGCTAGCCATAACGGAACAAAATATAGCATGTCTATTCTTTAATTCCTTGGAACATGGTAAGCTCAAAAAGTAGTACACTAGGAAATTGATTTTGTCTGTCCAAAACACGTGAAAGTGTGAAGGTCATGCTGGCAGTCTGCCCTGCATTGCTGTTAAACCCCGCGATATTCATTTTGACCTCTTTCTTACTATTCTAGTAATTTCTGCACACCTTGTACCGAGTTCATGGACCGCTCCTACCGTATTCCATAGAACTACTTGCAGATGCACAGAGTATGAAGCGGTCACTTGTACTACTTTTTCCTGGAGATCTAAATAGGGCACATGAAGCCATCTTGAGGAAAAAAAAGCATGATGCAGGCAAAGAAAGAAGAAAGCATGAAGACAAAATGAACCAAAATGTGCTAAAACAGCAGTTAGATAGACATATCACTTCTCCTATTGAAAACTTGGACTTGCCAAAAAATTAAGAAATGTGTGTCTGGTTTGTTTTTTAACCTCATTCTGCTTTGTTGATTAACCTGTTTCTGCTCTTAAAATGAATTACACCATCTTGTTTCTGCACTGTATAATTCTATCAAGGAGGCGACAAATCATGCTGGCAGTAACGGTCTGCACTGAAGTGGAATGTATAGTAAAATACAGTTCTCCTCAAATGAATTGCTGAAACCGTTAATCTTTATCTAAATGCCCATAATAACTGTTTTGTTCTCTGTGGCAGTTGGGAGAAAAAAATGTCTTCCAGAAAGCATTTTGGCAGCCAATCTGCTTGTTAATAAAACCTGGAGAAACATTTGTGATTAATATAAATTACTAATTCCACTTTTAATGCCTAAACGTGACAGTGACTAATTTACACAGTTTCGCTTGAGCTGCCACTGAGTATTTCAAGTGGGACCGTGAACAAAAAATGCTGTTGCACTAGTGTATGTTTCTAAGCAAAGCTACCACAGGTGCAGCACTACAGATGAAGAACCCTATCTCTGGCAATAATCTCTAGCCATACTGGCTGATCGCTCTGCTCAGGCCACGGGGAAAGGGTCAGCAGCAAAAGCTACCTAAGACCCTCCTATTATAAGTTGGAAGTGGCATATTGTGTACAGACGTGGGAGCCAGTTACAACAAACTGTGAGGCTGTGAGGTGGCTGTTGCTTCTGCTACCGAGTTGGCAGCATTTTTTAGTGCTACAGTGGGACACAGCTAAACCTCTCCCAATTCAAGTTCGAAGCTCAGTACTGCAGCAAAGCGTGTGGGTTGGAATGTGGGTGCTTCACAGCACAGCGCCGAACAGCTGTCAAGGAGACGCCTCATTCCTCAGAGGCAGTCTTGTGATCACACAGATTACTCCAGTGAGATCCAGGGAAGAGATACAGCACCGTCAATGGTGAAAAATAAATGATATCCGTATTTCAAGGCTTCAGACAACTGGTTTGACAACTAATATCTTTGTCTTGTTATAAACATACTTTAAATGTATTCTTATGCATTATTATTAATTTGAAACTCCAGTAGCATTATAATTTTCCTGTTTATATTCAACTGCTAATAAAATAATTTTAAAAGTCTTGTGAAATACAAGAAAATTTGAGAGAAGAAATTGCTAAACAATAACGTACCCATGCCAGTTGCTCACATCTGAACTATACAACACTGTCATAATTCTCACTGGAACTTACCTTTATTTCTGAACAAACATATGGTTTGCTCCTGCATGTGTCTCTGAGAAAGAACACATTTTCTACCTTGCCGATGTGCCTATGGAGTTTTGACTATGCCATTCCTCCCTTCTAATTCTTGATGCTGTTTACAGAAAGGACCTAAGGAAGTCAGATCCCACCTCCGTGAAGCACCAATGGGAACTGCACATGTAACTCCATTCCCCTGGGGAAAACCAAGTTCATGACTTTTCTGTGCATCACCAGCCAGAAGCAGAGAGGTGTTAATACTAAGCCGTCTTCACGAGGAGAGGTTGCATTCTTTTATGGTCCCCAGGATGCTGAAGAAAGGCACAACATCTTTTTCAGCCCAAGGCTACTTTATTTCTGCTCAAGGTTTCTCAGGCTGAAATACATTCACATGTGTACAGACAGCAAGCCCTGCTGCAGCTGTGCCTAGGGATCCTGACTTCAGTCCCAATACATTCTTCAATGTCTCATAGCTGTATGTCTTCTGCAAAACTCTAAAATATTAGAGAGAAGTAGTCCACATGCAGTTTTTAATGACACAGGCATCAAGATACAGGAGGATGACCCAATATTACTAAAAGCAGCTATGTCAAAAAACACCTAAGAAGAAATCCAAGCTCATACCTTCACAATATCCCCACCTACAACTCTTAAAACATAACGTATGCTAAGCTGTTCTGGTGTATTTTTCCCTGAACACATTTTGAACACCTCTACGACTGAATTGTCAGGGCTCTTTAAATTGATTAATACACTGCCATTCCGATTATCCTTCAAATAATTAAGATCATTTCACCCCCAGAAGATCAGCAACAGCAACGTTATTCCCCATATCCATCATCAGGAGCCTGGTTACTTTTGTGCATAGAGGTATGGCATGAGTGAGATTCTGATACACCTTCAAGCCATTCTTAATTCCCTAAAGCAGTGCTGTATCTAGCTGGCTATACCACTTGATAATTTAAATATTAAATATCCATGATGTAAAAGGGAAGCCAGGGAGATTTTAAAGGCAGTAAAAATCTCATTTGGCCAATAATGTAGATCTGAGGATGACCTACTGCTTTCCTGAGGGAAAGTAGAACCATTTGGAAGTCTGAAAAGATATTTCTGTAATTTTTCAGAATAAAGCACTTCTATGCATTTCTGAATACTCTGTGAAAAATCTTATTCTATGTGATTTATATTGACTTGCCAAGAATCTTGGAGATAGGAGTATTAACTGCATGTGCCATTTTGAGCCCAGAGTCTTGGCCACCCTGGCTGAATAGTATGCCTTACTGGGGAATAAAAAGAAAAAGTTATTGAGAATTCCTTAACATTCTCCTATTTTACAGCCTCCTCTAATATCAGAGGCTTAGGTAGCTTAGAAACAAATTTGCTTCTTTTAAATCCAAGTATTTATGGAAATATGGAGTTGAATGTTGAATATTAACTTACGAAACAAGATCATCAGCCAATTGCTCAGCATGCAGAAGCATTTTTTCATTGGGGAGTTTGTTTTTGGTCTATTGGTTGCAGGCATGCATATAGACTCAGTTTGTATCATGACACACAGACAGTATCAGCAGAGAAAGTGCTGCCTTGGTGAGTTTGAGGAACAGGGAGACTAACATGCTGATGACACGGAGGCAATGAAGTACAACACTGTTATTCCAAATGTTAGTGCTACGTTATTTCCATTTCTGTTGGCATCCGCTCCATGTTACAAAACCCATACTTCCAATACAACAGCTCATTAAGCAGGTTTCAGTTTGCTCAGAAATCAAATTAGAACACTGTTACAGAGTTATAAGTCCTCAGATAATTATTAATAATACTCTCCACTTCTATGAGTTCTTTCATTCAAGGAATCTACATGCTTCACCTTATTAATCTCATAACATCCCAGTGAAGTACCGCTGCAAAGAGCCTCACCCACCACTGAAGTGCAGCCACCTCTGAGACGTTAAGTTGTAGCTGTTGAACATCAAAACTGATTTAAAGCAAGGAATGATGAATGGTCCATCAGGATTTAAAGGGCTGTGTGCAATTCATTCAACTGTACTTCCAGCAGAACACTGGAATTTAAATACTTACTTTTAAGAAAGTTGCAATGCGATTTTTACAAGAATCACAAATGTTAAAAATTACAGTAATCCATAGCCACTATAGTATGGAACATTTAGTTACCATTTCCCTTAAGGCAGGTGTGTAATATATGGCCTTATCAAGTTCCTAATGCTCCTTGGAGATCTTTTATCCAAGGTCTAACCAATCTATCTTTTTAATGTTTGTGATTTGATGATTGCATAACAACATTCAATACATGCTTTATTTTCCTACAAAATGAACTGGCCTTCATCAAGCATGTTAGATGAGAAAAAAAAAAAGACAGAGGAAAGAAAACTCTCTGCCTCATCGTTTCCATCTGTGGGCACTCCCTCATTCTTCTAATGTCCAAAATCAGTACTTCAGCAGAAAGCAACGCAAGTCACTGGTCTCCCTACAGGGGTGAAGAGCTTATACAATACGCTCATGAGACAGCTTTCAAAGTTGCAGATATATAGAACATCCTCCCCTCTTTTATATTTCTGCTGCTATCAGGATCTTAATGGCACTTGAATTTTTGAAGTATATGAATCCAAATCATCTTCTTTCAGCTTGTTATCTGAAAGACATTCATTCCCTTTGAAAAATTCAAACAATAGAGACCAGCACTTCCATGGGTTCTCTCTTCATTTTCTTATATGGATTTCTCCCGGGTCCCAAATTATTCAACAGCTTTTAACACTCCCTTTGAGGATTCTAAGAACACTACCAACGTCAAAATCTATTAGTCACTGGTGATCGTTTCTGCTTTCTTTTGAGCAGGACCAGCACTTAATTCTTCTGATGCTTTCTAACAGAAACCAGGCCTTTAATCTAGACACTAGGCTAAGCATGAATTCCCTTTTAAAGGTCACCTTCCTTGGCTGTCTAATGTTATCACACAAAAATATTTTTTAAAGTACACATTTATCAAACCCTTTCAATTGCTTTGATTTCATTCAGAACACCTCGAGTGATTCTGGTAAACCAGCTATCAAAGCAGGATTCATAGTAGCGTGGCATGTCTAAGCCCACTGCTGTCAAAGTAGCATCAGTGTTTATGCTGATCAGATCTTGACTGAAAGGTTAATGTGGGACCTGGCAATAAACAATGTTTCCCCAAAAGAAAAGTGCAATTAACACACTAAAAATGTTTGTAATTCTCTCAGCATCCTTTAATAATGTTCTTTAGTTAACCTTAATTTTTTAGCTTTTGGTGCAAACCAGGATGTCCAGAGAGAGAGAGTTCCAAAAGGGATGTTCTGACGTTGTGTCTTCAAAAAGTAACAAGAAAACACAAACACCAGCAGTACCTGCATTAACTAACACCTCTCGAATTGAAGACAGACAGCTTTTTTTCACTTGCTGAAAGACAAATCCAGCCTGCACTTTCAAAGCAAAATATCTGCTACTTAAGTCAACCATTTCCACAAGTAGAAAGAATTTTTAATAAAAGTTTAACCTACAGAGTAAATACAGTGATTCCACTGCCCCCAGTATAAGCTGAGTATGGCATGACAAGACTTACCATCAATCTGCTCTACTCATTTCTCTAGAGCTCGCACAACTCTCTAAAGCTAAAGTCCAAACTTTGCCCCAAGCCAAATCTTTGATTTTGAGTCACAGTATTGACAGAGGGGGGAAAATATCCAAACCAGGCCTTTTACAGCATATAAGTTATTGATATGAGGGAAAAACCCCACCCAAACAGGGGTTTTGCTGAAAGACCTTCTCATACAATTGCAGACTGTGTTCAGTGGAAAAAGCAAAATAATCTGTTTTCACGTATGGATAGTCTTATTTTGTTCTAGAGAAAAAGGTGCCATGGGTATTGGTCAAGAAGCTGAATAGAGATTTAGCTAAGGACTTTGTGAGACAAGTAGCATTAGAAGCGTACAAAATGACCAACTGCCTGAACAAGCAGATACACAAGGTACACAATGGGTGATTGGAAGAGATGTCCAGTCTTTATCGTAACCAGAAACAGAACAGAAACTCCCAGAAATATAGAGTATTGCCATTAAAATGGAAACTAATTTCTACCCCACAACTGTAAGGATGCTCTGAAGAAGAATCAGTATTAGGTGCATTGGTGAATATCAAGGAGCAATTTTCCTTTACACAAAAGCAACTTTAAAATCAGGGTGACAGTGTCTTTACATTTACTTTGGTAAATGCATAGATAAAACGTCCACTGTGCTTTCTTTGAATTTCCAAGATGGTATAATTTGCCACTTATGCCAAGGTCAGTTTGCTGGTTAAGAGATTTGTCTTTACCAGTACGACTGGTTACAGAGAAACCATATATTCTAAGTGTTGGATGCAAAAAAAAAAAAAGCGTTTCTAGAGTATTACTAGTTAAATATTACTGTGCTACACCAGCTGGGATACAATAACAAAAGTAACACCTGACTTCCTCAAAAAAAAAGTAAGTAACCTAACCACTAGCCAAACTGTCTACAGTAACCCTTAATTGATTCTAATACTCTCCAGGATGCAACTGAGTAGTCACACTGGTTTCTTTACATTATCTCCTTTTCCAGCAGGAATTTCCTCAAGTAAGTCAGACTCAAAACCTGAGAAATACTATACTTATGTCCTCAGATGGCACGTCCTACCAGGAGATCGACAGTCAGCAGTATAAATTGCTGAGCTGACAACACCAACTGGTTCTGAAAAAGAGGGATTTTCAGGTCTATAACAGGATGAAAAAAGAGAGAGAAGTGTAGTTTTTTGGGGGGACTCACATTTACCATTTCTGATAGGCCAAGATTACAGTTCACAGTCTTTCTGTTTCATGCTCCCATTATATCAGACTAAACTTCTGGCAAATATGTGGAGATCCCTAAGTCAAATAATCATCTTACAGTGAGTTGTGCCTGTTCATGCAAAACATTGATATCCATTAATATTAAGCTGGTGCTCAAGCAAGCGCAATGAGCTCTATGCAGCTGTTTAACACCATTCTTTGAGTACATGAAAAATAACACGTAACTGTTAATAAACTAAAGTGTAAAGATTTCTCAGTCGTTTTCTCCCATATTCTCACAGGCTATTCAACCTTCCCTCTATGAAGTCCCCTTTCTTAATTCTTGCTATACTGAAACCAATCCTAAAAGAATAACAGCCAAGCTGGCAATCTGGGAAGCTATTCCAGGTTCTTAGTCATGGAAAGCTTTTGTTAGGTCTGTGTTAATTTCCATAAAAAGTGCCCTTCCTATGCGAACTGCTGATTTGTATAGTGATATGTACAGTTCCTCCCTGTCAGTTAGATTTCTAACATCTGTCAATAACTCTTCATTAATAACCAAAAATCCTTAGCAAGACCACCACCATCACCAAGCAGTGGTGGTTTCATGTCCTCCCCCATCTCCAGAAATTCAGTGGCTAGGCCACCTGGAAAACGCATTTCAGTACAGGTTCTACTGCAAGCATCTCAGGTGGAAAGGAGGGAACAGGAATGAGGCAACTTGATGATAACGATTTTAAAATATGCTTACAGCTTTGAGACAAAAAGCCAGTAACCCTCCCAAAAATTAACCTGGTCATGAAACATAGAATTCCACAGGACAGAGAAACTGCTAGAGGATTGTAGGAGAGACTAAAGAAAAATAATAGCACAAACACTCAACACTAAAACACACACAAAAAATGGCAGAAGGGAGAAGAGAGAATAAGTTCAGCTTAACTGTCATCAGAGACTGTGACTGCCTCAATAAGAGTTCAACTAGAGACCTTATTAACAAGATAAGCTAACTTAATAGGCAAAAGTAAGACAAAAAGGAGTGGAGGTATTATAAACACTTTTTTCTACTACTGTTTTTTCCTTAAGATCTTTTGAATCAGAGAAGCCTTCAGAGGTGTGCAGATGGTTGCAGAGAGATGGTCCAACTACCTGGCAGCTGTTAGAGAGAAATGACAGCAGGATTCAAACAGTTCCACAGTGTTTGGAACATGGTGAGGACAACCTCCAGTCACAGAGATGGAACAAGCTAATAGAGAAGAGATAATTTTATATTTGAAATTATGAAAATCACAAGTTCTCCTATAGAAGCAGCAGCTAAGACCGTCAGGGTGGAAATGTCATTTGGATAAAAGCCCTCAGGAGATAAAAGTCAGAAATTTCAGGAAAAGAATGAATTAGTGCAGAGAAACAAGGATGATGAGGAACAAAGGCAAATATTAAGAAAATCAAGGGAATAGGTAACAGCAGGTTCCCTGGGAATATATTCTGTGAAGAAAAGGAGTACAGGAGGGCTGGATGTTATTAAGAAGAAGTGTATGTACAACTGTAAGTACAACTTTACAAACTCAGTTTCTTCATTTAATCACAAATTTAAGAATTATTTTAAAATATTATTTATAACCATAATTAAATTAAAATAATAAAAGCATACTATCCTGGTGCGGTCAGGGGCAATATGGTTACAACAAAAGCTTCCTGAATTGACAGTCAGAAGCTTCATGCAAATAAATGGTGACAGCAAAGATACAGTGATAATGACACATCATGAAAGGTGATACAAAGAAACAGAATAAGCATTTTGAAATAAAATCAGAAAGACACATGAATGAGATAAAACTAGAAAGAAACAGTAACAAAAGGTTACACAAATAAACCACAGGTAAGACAACAGGATTTTTAAAAGATGAAAGGAGCTCTTTTCTCAATAACAATGGAGAAAGAACTACTTAAGTTATGTTTAGATACATTACATGTAGCGCCTGCTAACTGCTAGCAAAAACCTTCAACATCTTGTGGAGAACAGGACAGCAGCAAGCAGACTGTGAAGAAAAGCAAACCTACCTGGTCTTTCTAAGAAAAGGGTATAAGCATATATAAATGACAATATTCACAGTGATCAAATTACTAAATAAACAATACATATAAAATCTTGGAGGATAAGATGATAAAAACAGCATTGATTTCTTAAGGATAAATCACATCAAACACCGAATTCTTTGATGGACTAACTGGACTGATCACTCAGAGAAAAGCATATGCTACAGCTTCATATTAGTACAACTTCTGACACTACACCAACAATACATTGTTTTCCAGAAAAGAGCAATGTGGTCTAGCTTAAACTGAAACAGGAGCTTCGTTCCTAAAACTGCAGTCAGCCTTCTGCAGTAATCTGTACCAGTCTGGTTCTAGTCATGTCTTCATTTATTATTTCAACAGCTGTGATGTATATTTGCCGAGTTATTATTGGTATTTTATTAAATACTTAGCACATTTATAAAAATAAAACACCTGGAATTAAGTTAAAGTAATGAAAATTATACCCTCATTTTGAATTATATAATTATATAACATACATTTTAAGATCTTTTCTTTTTCCTCTTCTTTGCTTTTGTGTTCATGTCCCCTTGCACAGTACCCCACCTTAACCTGCATACCCAAACTTACGTTCCCATCCATAGGACATTAAAATCACGCTCATACCACTAAGTATTTAGTTTCTGCTTTCTCTATATTTCATTTTCTTCTGTTTCAGTAGTAATACTATTTTGTCTGTTTTCAGGCTAACATACACTAACCTGAGATGACCACCTGCTAACAACTAAGTAAAAATTGAGACTTCAGGTCATGATCTATTATTTACTTTCCCCAGCCCCACACTGTGCACTCCCTAACTAAATAGAAGTTAATTTCTCTGTAAATATGTAATAACCTTTTCTTCTGTCAAAAGTAAATTTAAACAGTGTGTGTTGATTGCATGTCTGCAATGTTGAATTCACTTCTTCAATGTAAATTTGATATCAGAAATTTTTGTTATTGTATTTTCCTAGAATGAACATGTAAAGAAGGGAGATCCAAGTTCATCTGAGCAATATGTGAAGGCAATGGCATAACAAGGAAAAGTGGCATTTTCAAAACCAACAGTTCAGAAAAAGAGAAACTGATTGTTCTCAAATTATTGCATTTTCTGAAAATAATGGAAGCAAGAGAGGCAAGTCACATTCTTAAAAGGTAAACTGTGAAGATTTTAAAAAAATCACCAGACAGTAATTAAGCTATATATCTAACCAACCACTTAATATTTCTGTCTTTCCAGAGATCTAGACTACACCACATATTTTGTAACCCTTAAACAGAATATACCAGGCTGATGCTACATAGCCAGCCTGCCCCTTCTCCTGCAGAGAGGGCCCAGGTTTCAGATCTGCTGAGGAAAGGAAACCTTCCCTGGCAAAGCAGTGATTTCTTGAACACGCAGATACAGAAAGGCAATAAAGGTGGCCTCCAAAGCCTCCTGCAATTCTGATGAGGAAACAAGGAGCAACATTTCACCATCTTGTTTCTTCAGCACAAACTAAGAGAAAAACATTCCACGATGGACAATTCTCCCCGAGAAGGTTTGCATTTAACTGTTAACTTAGTTTACAGTGCTTCCCCACAATTGCTGCAATGCCAACCTTGTTATTGTCCTCAGCAGAGTGAAGGATGAAGGCAAAAAATACTTAAACTACAGAAAAGGAGGAAAAATGCTTTTGTGTCCCAGAAACATGCCTAAAAATTTAATTTCAGTGAATACTGGGCCAATAAGCTACTAGTAAATGAACATCTCTTTGCTGCTCATTTTTTTCTATTTTACCTTTCATTAAAAAAGAATAATTCCTTCTAAATGCAGTTGAATATCATAAAGCTTTTCATATTTTAAAGCACTTTGGAACAATTATTTTGAAGGAAGCCCTTGACAGTTAAATGACTCAGTTAAATGAATGTTATAGAAGATACATAATAATTTTTAGTAAAATATTGAATTTAACCACAAATGAGGAAAACCAGGCATAAGCAACCTGGGCATATTTGAATATTAATGTCTTGCTTGAGAGTTCAATGGATTTTGTATGTTCTAACAATGAAGCTACTAGCTAGATAGACCAAGCTGAGATTTCTCATATTTTTTTCCTTCACTTTCATGTTTGGTTTTCACCTTTATCAAACATTTCTCTTTCTTTCTTTTTTAAAATTTAGAAAACCAATTTGTTTGTTTGTTTGTTTTTAATGCTTGCAGCTATTGATGACATTCCTGTGCTACGTTTTATTGAGACCATGTAACAGTAAAGACTACATTCCTTAGCTTAAGCATTCCTGCTTGCTTTACTGATGATGCTCAGGAACTGAATTAAAAAAAAAACAACCCAAACCAACCAAACAAAAAAACCCACCAAAAAATCCAGTGTTCCCAGGGACCCTGATATCAGAGTTTGAATGACACAAAACTCCTGTTGAAGTTAATGGGAAGCTTTTGTGAGTTACACAAATAGGACTGGGCCAACACAGTACAGATTTATTTAACCTAGAACATTATCCATTTAACTCTGACATCTTTATGTGATTTCTCATGACCATATTAAAAAACAGTTTTAAGTAACATTACAGTTTGTTTTTTAAACTAATAATAAATTATTTATTATTATTATTATTATTGTGCTTCAGCATAAGAACAAGGCATTGTTCTGATGCTGAACCACCACTCATTAGAGGTGTTTATTGCCTGGAAGAAAAAGAAATGAATGGAAAACTATCCACTAGGAATGTATTTCCCTGTAGATTTAGAAAGGGAAAAGGAAAATCTCAATGCTGAAGAAATGAGGCTGAAAAACAGAGATCATACATACTCAGTTTCTCTGGTGAAATGAGGTGGAATGACTGTTTCACAGTAGAAAGGCCAGCTACACATATGAAGGCAATATTTATTGCGATCTACAGTCTGTCTAAAGCTTTCAACTCTCTAGCCTAACACTAAAAACAGAAAAAGAAATATTGCTGGAGCAGTCAAAACTTTTTAGGAGTGGAAGATTCAGGTACAAAACAAATTGATGAAATAAGACCTTTGTTGGAGGATTAAAGAAATGAGACAGCTGAAGCAGTATCAGCTGCACAGTGGGGTCAAGGAATCATTTTGCTTAACCCACTGGTTTTTAACCTCCTGATGTTTTTACTTCCTTAGCCCCAGATGTTATCCTGCACCTCCTCTGGGTGCCCAGACCAGCCCCGATGCAGGCCTCCATGGAGGAGACCGCAGAGCTCTGGGAGGGTGCTCCCCATTGCTTCGGACAGTGGACATGAAGGTGTGTGAGCCCATTCACACTCCCCTGCTTGCCGCCTGCTCCCACAGCACCCCACATCGCCCATGCTGACAGAAACAGCTCATCCAAGAAAAAGGGGGGAAACACGAGGAAGGAAGAAAAAAGGAGCCACTTTGCTTGATGCTAGGAGTATTTACCCTAAGAAATTACAACCTTAAATACCGCTGGACTACTGACGTCAGCAGCCACACCACTTACAAGCTACAGAGACCTCACTTTCCTTCGGTGATAAATATGACAGAGACAAGAGTATTTAATCTGTAAGAAAATTCAGGAATTTCACATGCAAAGGATTAATCATTTTTCCTCATATTTGGGGACAGCTTCCATCCTACCCTTCTTGCCCCCTCCTCCTCCTCCAACTCAGAGTGCTGGAATAAACGTAATAGTGCGTTTTGCTTTAAGTCAGCCACGGTTCAGTGAACAGGCTGACATGCTATTTCATGTGTGAAAAGAAGCTGTGATTTAATCTCATTTTCACTAGCTAGATTCCTAGCTAATGTATCTGGGGATAGTTAAGCCTGCATTCATTGTAAGACATCTGCATTATATACCATTTGGCCCTCTGTATTTCCACAGAGCACAGGTGAAAAATTAGCTGGCTTTCTTGCACCTGCTGTGCAACAGCGGTAAATCCTTATATACTCACAGATGTAGAAGTATTCCCGGCCTGGCCTGAACTCAAATCCTAGCGAGAAGGGCGTGAAGAGCTGGAACTTCTCTGAGAACTTCAATGGTCCATTCGGGGAATGCGGCCGATTACACTCCCACCTCTTGAACCCTTTGGAGGTGTGGTCGCAGGAGCTGTAGCCATCAAAGTTCACCATGTACAGAACATAGCGTTCGGTCTTATCTTCTGGCACTGAGTCTTCATAGTGAGGGCAGAACACATCCAGGTAGTCATTGATGCAGACATCGATGTGGTAGTCGCCCCGCTGGAATCTGAAATCACAGGAAGAGTTTAGACGTAAGCACAGTTAACTCAGGATGACCTTGTTGCAGGATAACGTTCTCGTAAAAGGGGCATCACTAATGGCTCTTCATTTCACCCCAGCCATCCACATCCACTCTCAAAAATAACCCTTACAATTCACCAGAGCTATCAGAGACTGCTTATAGAGGACTACGCTCATATGACCTTCTGGATAAAGGTTTTGCTCTCTTCCCTTACAAAATGAGTCTGTTGCTAACGCACACCAAGTTATAGGCTATCTTTCCCTATGGTTTATTGAATAAACAAAGAAAGTGCCTGCTTTATTCGGTTGTGGGTTTGGGTTTTTTAATTGGAAAAAGAAGCAAGAAGAAGCAAAGAAGCCAAAACTGTATCAGCCTCCCCAAATCAGTGTCTATATAAACTTCTACATATGCACGCAAATAAATAACCCAAGCATATCCTCTTCTCTGAATCAGGCAGTAATCACCCCTGTGCTGAAAGCTGATTTTACTACAAGTACTTATAGTTACTACAAGAGCACAAACAGGTTTACTCTTTCTTCATGATTAGCAGCAGTTTGTCAAGATGCAAAGAAAATCCTGTATTGCTTTTTAAAGATATTTGAAAAGCAGTGCATCTCCTTTGCCGAAAATACACAGTGGAGACATTGCTCTGTTCAGATAAAAGGACTCTGGGATATGAAATATCAGCACTCAGCCTAACGCGACAGTCCTGAATGAGTGCCAGCTGAGAAATGCAGTGCAAGGCACCAGCCCAGATGCACTTTATTATCACTATTATTATTACTCCTTAGAGATGTGGGATTTTTGTTTTGCTGGGGGTGGGGAGGGTCCTTTTTGCTCCCCTCCACATTTCACTTACATTACCTCTCTAATGCCTACCATAGTATCTGGAAGAAACTATGGGAACATATTCACTGCCTCCATGGGAGCTTATACTGTGATGGATTTAATGATTCCATAAACCTGGTCTGTACGTCTACCGAACTCCCTGGGGCAGCCAAAGAAACCAACCACTGACCTACTCCACTTCAGGCTGACTGGGCTACTTGTAGCTTCTCTCTTTCATGGCTGCAGTTGTCAAGTGTACCACAGAGCAATAAAAAGGCCATGACAGATTTAACTATAATACTTCTTTTTAGCTGAGGGGCATATTTTAAACACCTGATGGGCTTGAAATCTGCCATCTGGATCCTTCTATCTAATTTCAGAGAAAAAGCAATGATCTGCTGGCCCTCCAAGGATAAATTCAGAGCAAACTACACCTTTTCATATCCCTACAATAATTTAACTTCAATAAAATAGCTTTTTAAAGGGAAAAAACTGAACACGCATCAAAGCATGATATATCTGTATAATTTCAGCCAGTGCACAGCCTCACAGTTCCACTCTGTAACATCGAAAAGCCTCTCTGAACCACAGTTCTTCCAGGAGAATTTACATTTATCTAAATCATCAGTTAAAAATATATTTTTGTACTCCAGTGCTTTCAAAACCTGTCACCTCAACAGATACCGTCTTAACACATTTGCAAAAATGTATTGTTTTCAAATTGGTGTCTGTTCTCTGTATCAGTTAACAGCATGCCATTTCTTACAGGTAACAAAAAAGAGTATCTTGTAAGTTATGAATAGGAAAGCCACATTCTGGCAATGGTATCTCTATTTTATTTTTTTAATTACAGTTTTAATACATAAAAATGAATAAGTATTTATATATTTGTGTTTGTGTTTGTGTGTGCATGCTTTTTTTTAACCATGCAGGTGACAGACAATGCAGTTTTCTCAAGGGATTCTAAAGATCACCTCTTATACCAGCCTATGCCTTCACAATAATGCCCAATTATGGTTTTGTGACAGAAACTACATGTTTTCAGAACTACAATTCTGTAATTGTAGACATGCAGGATCAGAGTGGTCTCCTTAACATTAGACTTTTACAATACAAACAACCTTATGTGAACTGCTTCTTCACATTCTCTTTAAGTCAATGGAGAAAAATAGGAACTTCTCTAGTCCAATTCATCTGGCCTGTTTAGGCCCAAGGTACGCTGGAATGAGACGGATCACACTCCAGAAGCAGCTATTTCTCTCCTTTAACTAAAAGGACAGTCTAGACAGACACTTCCCAGACAGAACCTGTACTGTAAATAGCTGAATTTGAAGGGAAGAATCTGATCGCACAGTCTATGATAATGGAGATGATAAATACAAAGTGACAACTTTGACAGACAACGAAATTTGTGATCACACCTTAAATCCACATTAGCAATGAAATCAAACTTGTAATCTGCACCTGTTCTACCCAGCACTGCGCACAAAGAGCTCATCTGACTCCCTTTTGGCAAAGTCCCCTACTGTATTCTTGCTTAAACAAAAACCACAACACAACCACGACACAACTGCCCTCTTTGATCATGGGTATTTTAGCAGCTTCATTCTTATTTCTCCTTCCCTAAGTGCTGAAGCAGTTGAGTGTCTTCATTCACCCCAGCACACCCTTGCCTGTCAAACACAAGGAAAGTAAGAAGCAAGCGCTGCCTGCAAAGCAGGTCTGAGGGTGAAGCACACAACCAAGTCCTTTTTATCCCAGTGTCCTTCCTTCCCCACTCCCCTGCTCTCTCAGTATTTTCATTCCACAGTCATTTGCCATAGCCAGAAAGTGTTTACATTTATGCATCTAAAAAAGGAAGAAGATGGTCCATATTTTAAGTGATCTAAATTGGCCTTTAGCCGAGAGTGCTGGCACAGCAGTGAACCTGCTTCAGGGAAAACGTGTACCAAGGTATTTTATCAAGCAGCTCTGAGTGAAGTCTCTTCACTCCATATATTAACAGTGTCCTGGTTTCAGCTGAGACAGAGTTAATTTTCTTCCTAGTAGCTGGTATAGTGCTATGTTTTGGATATAGTATGAGAATAATGTTGGTAACACACTGATGTTTTAGTAGTTGCTAAGTAGTGCTTATACTAAATCAAGGACTTCGCAGCTTCCCATGCTCTGCCAGGTGCACAAGAAGCTGGGAGGGGGCAGGGTCAGGACAGCTGACCCCAACTGGCCAAAGGACTATTCCATACCGTATGATGTCACGCCCAGTATATAAACTGGGGGAGTTGGCTGGGGGGCAGTGATAGCTGCTCGGGGATGGTCTGGGCATCGGTCAGTGGGTGCTGAGCAATTGCATTGTGCATCACTTGTTTTGTATATTCTATTATTATTGTTGTTGTTGTTATTTTCTCTTCCTCTGCTGTTCTGTTAAACTATCTTTATCTCAACCCACGGGTTTTACTTTTTTTTCCCGATTCTCTCCCCCATTCCACTGGGGGGGGAGTGAGCGAGCAGCTGTATGGTGCTTAGTTGCCAACTGGGGTTAAACCACGACAAACAGCAATACTGAAAAGAAGTTATTAGCCAACCTAGAAGCAGAAAGCAGGTATTTATTTCCCCTCTTGTAAATCTTAAAGAAGTCAGTAATCAAAACCTCAGCATGTGTACTGAGGAGATGTAGAACTAATTTTACTTTTCCAAAAGAGGCTACAAGATCTCCAGCATGCGTCTTGGAGTGAATTGAGACCATTCTTGTTTCTGCTGCTACAAGGCAGTGTGTTGTATTTACCTTCTCAAAGAAGAAACACAAAGGCCTCTAACCTGAACAGAAAGGCGAGGGATGACCATGAGTGACTCACAAAAAAATTCATCAGCTCAGACTCCTCAAAGCTATTAAAGGAAACACTTCAGAAACACATTTCCAAGAATTTTAAACCACATTCAAGAGGAAAACACTTAACATTTACAGGCTGAAAACCTCTTATTAGTAGTGTAAGGTCAGGTATTAGAGTGAAACGAAAGTTCCACTTCAAATGAAAGCATGTATCAATGTTTAGCTACCCACATATGTTGAGAAGCACAACATGTAAAGGGAAGGTGGAATCTGTTAACAGATATATTTATAGAGATGATAGGAATAGTAGATCTCCTGTTGACTGCATTCAAGGTTTAATAAGTTTGTCCCTCTTTTCAGTCCCGTTCAGAATAGAAAGCTTGCTTTCCTACACTCTCTAGTAATACTACTGATGTACTACTTTTCCTTTTCTCAATTAGGTCTTCATCCTATTCTGCCAGATCCTCACCTGGACTCCCATGCCCTTCTGGAACCACGCAGTAATCAGGATCTTTATATAAATCCCACTATGAGGAAGAAACCAGTCCTATCTAGATTTTGCACAACAGAATATTGTGTTGTGGTAGAAACCACCCAAAAAGGCTTTTCCAAAACTCTCACGATCTACAAACCTTCTTGCAAAAAATGCCATTTGTCTCTGTGCACTCTGGCTTACACACAGCAAAACACAGCTATTCTTCAAACATAATTAACCTTAGTTTTGTGTCAGGTGGCATTCAAACAGTGTCTTGGAAACCTGCATACTACAAAGCTAGCTATTAGGTGGTAGGGCTATAAAAGCCATTTTGAAAACAGAAACAGATAGTTAAGTAGCTTCTAAACCTAAATATTTCCATGACCAACAAACATCAGCTTGCTACACAAAACTCGCATACTGCTTCCAGCAAAGACACTCATATGAATGTTTCTGTGCTCAGGTGTCACTGATGAAATGTCCAGGTATTCAGGACGCAGAGAAAGAACCTCATGATAATTTTAACCACAGAACCACAAGACTAGCAAAACATTTTCAAAGTAATTAATGCCTTCTGTATTCTGTTCATCCATTAACACAAGTGAAAGTATACAGTCTGTGCGCATGCTTCTCTTCATAATTTTAAGCTCTGGAGCATATGTGGCTTGTCTTGAATTTAATAACTTTGCTGGTCACTGAAACAAGTGATGATTTATTTAAACAGATACTTAGAATGGAACAACGGTTTTGTGTGTTTGTTTTTTGTTTCTTTCTTCCTTTCTTTCTTGGAATAAACACTATAAAATCCAGTTAAGAACAGCACAAATAACACTAATTGCCCATTATCATTTAGATAGATAAAAAATTGCAATAGCTTCTGCTTGTTGCTTCCCATACCAATCTTAATAGTTATATTCTATCACCCTTCCTGTAAAATCAACACACCAGATGCTCTACTTCAAGATAAGTGTACTGGAAAATTTTTGTTTTACTATGTCAACCTTTCTTTATTTGGAGTCTGTTCTGTCAAATTCATGCGGCAAGGCTTCATTGTGAACCAGAAAAGACTTCAATAACTGCTCTAACAATGAACTATGAAATTCTGGTCTTCAGTCTGGCATCAGAAGGGATCAGATGCAAATGGCCCCAACTCTGCTGCCTGGAGCCTCCACAGCCTGTACAATGGAGAGAGGACACTGCCACTGCTGAATGCCTTACACCAGTTGCCTTGCTCTCAAATGATAATCCGAAATGCAAAGCAACATCAACAAAATTCACTGACTTGATTTATTCTTGGGGTAAATACAAACCATAATTACCTACAGTTCTTCAGAAACAGCACAGCAAAAAGTTACTTGTTCTGTTTCCTAAGGAAAAAAGGCTTCTGTGAGCATCACGTGTGCATATCCCTGTAACTACTGGTCACTCAGTTCCTCCTCTTTACCTCCACGGCCACCAAGTCAGTTTTAACTAAATTTAATGGAGACAGAGAGGTCTCAGAGATAACTCCATTCCTACAAGTATCATGAAAAAAGCAGTCAGGTGAGAAGATCCCATAAGTATCCCAAGAAAGGCTGAACCACCAGTAGGTTAAATGTTATTAGACAATAGAAACACCTCTTACAAATGCTCTAGACACAGGAAAAGCTTCAACTGGAAAAATACAGAAATAGGTTGAAATTTAAGTTTATATCTGTTAGCTAGTTATGAAAGAAACTATTTGCTTAAATTATTAAGAACAGAGAGATTAGTATGAAGTAGGTATTTGTATACGCAATAATACACAAAACCCAAACATTTTCTGGAAAACGTTAACATCTTTAAAAGGACAACATTTTAATTGCTCTTAGGATGCGATGATGTCAGTTATTTACCACTCCACACTACTGAGCTTGCTCACAGCTTTTGCCTCTGTTTAGGTGGCAAGTGTAGTGTATTCGACCAGCCCAAGCTCTACTCACATGCTGTGACTGGAACACAGTAGGGTAACTTGTGCCTTGCTATTCTTTTAGACAGTCCAAGCCCCCTCATTTCAACTAACTTAAAGCTGTTATGTGTGATGGGGGAAATCTTGTGGTTGTTAATTATCTGAGGGGTTGTGGGATTAAGCGTACCATTTTACTGCAGATAATTTGAAAGATGCTATTTCTGCGCTATGCAAAAATAACCTCTTTAATGCTTTTCTGTTCTTTTTACTGGCTTTGTCACAACATTTAATAAACTCTGTTCCCATAGCTCTGCTGACATCAACAATGATCCTGATGCACAAACAATGAAGTAATCAAAGAGCTATTTTAATTTTAGCTCTATTCAAACCAAAAGAAAATTCAACATTTTCCAGATGCTAAGAGAAGGGGGCTTGCTAACAGTAGCAAGTCAGTGACATTTTAGATCTCTAGCAGGATATTGCTACCCTGAGCAAGCAAACAAAACCCCCCTGTAATATAAAGGAGCTGTCTCTGACCTTTTAGTCCTTAGGTTACAGTTTCACAAGTTAAGACAAGTTCAAAACACCATGAGAAAACAGTATGTAGGAAGCAAAATACTGACTGACAAAACAAAAGAGAAACAACTAATCAAGGCTGTTGTTCAAAAAAACAGTATTCAAAAATTATGCCTAGAAAAGATTGCAAGTTAAGTACACAATGCAGAAAGAAACTTATTCTCTTGTCATTAAGTCCTCTATTCAATTACCATTTATTGGAGTAATTAAACACTGGGAAAGGATGCCAGGCTAATTGTTAGATTATGATAATTACACAGCTTTGCTGTGCTACAGCTGATCAAAATAAGATGTGGTCACACGCACTCAGCTAAAGCTTCTCTGCAATCATCGGGCTTCCATGGGAAACTTATTACTATAATAAGGCCACTTATTACTAGTTCATTATCAATCAGGCAGAGAAACTTATTATTTGTAACCTTCATTTTACTCTCCCACCCACTCTGCCGGAACAAGCCTCCCAAAAGGTTGCGCCCAGGTTTCTGCCTTCAGCTGGCTCCCTTCCATCACAATTACACAGCTGAGCAGAATCAGGCTCCTGCACTTGAAAGAGTTCCTCAGACTTCAAATTACTGTTTCACAACCGGCTGCAAGAGCCTAACACGTTTCTTGAAAGAGCTGAGTGATCTCCCTGCGTTTCACTTTACAGGCGTCTGTTGGAGATCTACCTTCCCCTTTTATTCCTGCTATGTCCCTCTCGTCTGGGAGATTTTTCACACTACTTGGATGGGTCCAAAAGCAAAAACCCCAAACAAAAGAAAATCAGAAGAAAACAGAGTTGCGTAAAGCTGGGCTTCATGAGAAAGAGCGTCAGCTTTACATGGCTTGTCTCACTGGAAAATGTCACGCCTTTATCCCTTCTTATCAGCCAACGGTACAAGAGAGACATTGTGCCTTCCTATTTGGAGGGCTAGGGTTTTTTATTGTTAAATAATAGGATTCTGATAAGTTACCATTGTATCTGGTACTTCATACTCCCTGTTTAAATGAGACAAACAAGTGATCTACTATAGGGACTAGAACATGGGAAGAAACATGAAACAAATCAGTTTGAGCTAACATTTAGGTTTTTAAAGAAAAGAAATAATTAAGCACCGAGTAGCTCTGAAGAGTCAAAGAATGTTTGGCCAGAACAGAAGAAATTATACCAAAAATACCAAAGTCATGATAATTATTTTTATTCTGTGCTGATACAAAAACTAGACCTTTTGAAATGTCAGAAGCACCTACCCCTGGATAGGTAATTGATCTGGAAACTGTCCTTAGATAGGACAGGCTAAGGTTTACAACTCTGGTAAAGCAACTGCTCAAGTTTCACTTTCTCGAACTTCATTTTTCCCGTGCTATCAAAGTTTACAGCTATCTTGAGGTGACCACTTACAACCTTTCAATTCTCCTAACTTCCAGAATCAAGAAACCTCCTCAAAACCAGTCTGGTAAAAGTCTTTAAACTTCTGGAAAAGAAAAAAAAAAAAAGAAAAAAAAATCTCCACTTTGTTTTTTGGTTTTGTTTTTTAAATAAAACCTGATTGTTGCAGACGTCCTAATATGCCTTTACTGAAACACATCCTTTGCAAAACAAAGAAAGCCTACATCCAGAAGGAGGAGGCTTCTACTAGCAGAATCATGGCAAAAAAGACTGCAAAACACAGGAGGAAAGGAGTAGGTTTGAATGGGAATTCTATTTAAAATGTAAGAGTTCTCTGAATGACATATGTTGTGTTAATTCCATTAACCTGAGAGACCGGAAATACCTTTTTTTCTGATTCTATTGCTGAACAAAAATTTCAGTTGCATCATAACAATGAAACAATGACATTGAATTTAAAGTATAGACACATCTTTTATTTATTTTTATGTTTTAAAGGCTCTTTAAGAAATAAATTCTGAAAAAATGTGTTTACTCCACTTACTGTTAATAATTTTCCCCTTACACTTATAACTGTGTTTATTTGTACAGCTGTGTCCCGTATTGACTTTTTATAGCTGGCACTGCAGAGAGATATATGTTCAATGATACTGCAAACATTAAAAAAAAGAAACTAATTGCTCTTCCCTGAGTAGATATGAGGGAGGGAGGGAATAAACAAATCAACATTTATTTCCTACCTATAAATCTGAGTACTGCAGAGATTCTCAAGTACTGTAACACCCTCACCCACTTAACTTCCCATCATTCTGCACCTCCTAATCTGTTTCATTCTGTTTATTAAAACTGTCTCCTCAGACTCTGCATTTGGAAAATTTGTTCAAAGCTTGCAGACGTGACTTTCACCTGATCTCTCAGAATTTCTCTTTTGCTGCAACTTCTGAAGCGAAGTAGTCGTTGCATCTTGGGGGCTTCAGTGACACAGTCATGCTGTGGATGATAAGGGTGACAAAGGGGTACAACATGTCACAGCATTGCTCCTGAAGAGGTCAGGCTCTCATTCTCAGCTGTCCCAGCTCTGATCAGCTTTAATCTCCATGACTACGGACTCTACCTGGCTATTGATTTTCCATTGCTGTGGGCATTTAACTTGCAGAGATGGATGAAGACAGAAGGAGGGAGGGGAAGGTAAAGAGTGAGTTACTATTCTGTCAAAGGCGTCACTTAGACTTACAGGACAAACTTCAGTGTTGAAGACCCTAGTAACATAATCTGAAAGGTACCACACCCAACCAGACACTAAAGGCAGCCTGAGATTTGTGTTTGGACCCTCTGTCCACACTGTGAATCCAAAATGCCTGGGCTGACGCCAGGCTCTTTGTTAAGTTGATTTGTGGACACAAGCTCATTACTTGTGTTCACATTACTACTGCTCTGGAGTTCACCAGCAACATTTATTCCACTTTATCTAAGGTGGAATGAGGAGATCTGGTAATTACTACTCACATATTTTTAAACGTGGTCATCAATACCATCACACGAGTCTCCATTTGTCTACTTTAGACACTAATACCACACAAGATATCAGCTTCATCTTTTATTCCATGCTTTTGTTTGAAAATATAAAACCTACCTCAGCTACCTCTGGCCTATACCAGAAAAACTGCAGTTTGCTGATTCATTAGTATAGCTACCTTTCTTAAAAAAGCAAGAAAGTCTTACCTGATCTCTGCTGTACTAACACACACTTTACTACCAGACACATTTGGGAGAAAATAACCTATTCAGAGTTTAAATTCTTAAAAACCAAAACAAAATAATAATAAAAAGCCCCACAGGTAGGAGTACTACTAAAGAGTCTGAACTGGACTCTAACAACATGTGTTGACCATGTGTCTAACCCAGAAGACACAGTCTATCAGCCTTGACGGAATGTGATTCTGTGACTGGTATTTGCTAACCCTGCCCGAGGCATGTGCTGACATCTGTTGATGGATATGGAGAACAATGCCCTATCTGCAGAAAGGTCTTGCTTCTCACACTCACAAAATGAAAGAAAAGAACACTTGCCCAACAAGCATGTTGACCTGCACGCTGAATAATAGAGATAAACTGCAGTCTGTTTCCACAAGGAAGTGTCCCTAACGCAAGACAACTTCGCAAATTTATTTTCCCAGTACTATATTAAAAGCAGAGTGATGGCTAATGCGTATAAACTGAAATCTCCATCTCCTCCGTACTTCTAGGGAAAAAATGATCCTTCAGTTTGCACCAGTAAATATATGGGCAGTATTTGAGAAGAAATACACATTTTGATGAAAGTGCCTATCTGTTGCATATACACCTACACTTGCTGTTGCATTAGAAATGCTTTTCTCTGACATTAAGCTATAGCTATTTATTATTAATCTCTCAATCTGTCAACAAACTTAATTTAAAATATTTTGTGATCAAGTTAGAATTTGGAGACTCAGACACCCTAATAACTTGTAACTGGTAAAATCTACCCCTTAACTTCCCAATATGTAAGTGTATAAAATGAAACTAATCCTCAAGATGTTTCACAGTATTTTTATGTTTAATAAATTGTATGAGTTTTAATAAGCTATCGTTGTAGTCCACATCCTCCAGGTAAAAGGAATTAATCCAAATGTAATATAAAATAGCCTGAGCAAAATGTAGAGGAAAAAAAAAATATTCACAGACCCACACAAACAAACCCAGAAATATAACAAGAAATTCCAATATCAAACAATGACTTGCTATTAACATGAATAACCTATATATTCAAACACATTCTCAAAAGCTATTTGAACTTCTTCATGTAAAACCAAAGTTAAAATAGCTAACAAGTGCAAAAATATATTTGTAGACAATATTTGCAGACAATTTGCTATCAGGAAAGCGGGCTTCAATCAATGAATTTATTTCTTGCTACACAATTGCCTTGTGTTTATTTAAGAGACCCATAGGAAAAATATTTCCTTTCCTGACATGGAAACAGCATTTTAGAGAGAGTTCTATGGAGAAATCTAATAATTTAACCTTGTTCCTGTTACCCTTCCATACTAGTCTCTCTCTTATGCTAGGCAAACTAGCAAAAGAATAACAACCAGAATTTTAGATTACAGACAGCAGCATCACCACTGCACAGCACAGCTATTATAAACGTTAGAAATTTTTATTTTCATTCCTGTAATTTCTTCTAAAGACTTATAGCACATAGACTATACAATTTTCCATCAGGTTTAATCTTGATACACATGGTCCCTGAACAATAGGACTTAAAATGTTTTTTCACCTAGAGAAATTTATCTTGAGCTTTGTACATCATATGAACAAAATAGGTCCTGATCCAAATCGGTTTCTCTGTTTACAAATATGATCTGAAAAGCTTTGCACTATAACTGCCAATTAGGCTGTAAAACACCTAAGATATTACAAAGATTACAATCTGATGGGCAACAATTTTTTTTTTAACTGAATGAGATCGACAAATGATGGAATTCAATGCAGCTTTTATATTATTCCCCAACCCACCCCCGACCCTTTTCAAATTATGAAGCTCCCATAATGTGGTTCCTATTATGGGGGTTTGGAATTCTTATTTCTTCAAGAGTGACAGAAACAGTTTTTCAATATATATAAATAAAGCTTGAATTGATAAAAGGTGCAAAGCCTGCTCATTTACTTTTATATGCATGTGTAAAATATTCTTCTAGGAGAAAAATAGGGAGGAAAAAAATGCATTCCTCTCAGATCAATTGGAAATTTCAGAGAGGTAAAACTGAAGCTATTATCCTAATTTCCCTATTGCATTTTTCCTAAAAGTGTTTCCAAATCAATTTTAAATTAATTCTAATCTTCAACCTGTAGTGAAATCACTTCATTCACAACTGAATGATGATCTTGGCTGCATAAAACATAGTAACTATTTTTATAAGTACAGACACTAAGATTTAAGATAAGAAGCAGAGAATATCACAGGCAAATTAAACCAAAGGTTTCTTCCTCTGCCCTCCCTTCTTCTTCCTACCTATTACAAAGACACCAGAAGGCAAGTGTGAGGAAGGGACTGCACACGTCTGGCAAGAACCATTAGTGTCTCATGGGAAGCTTTTGCATTGTTCCTTAGATGTTAAAATGAGTTATTGAACATACAAACTATTTCTTCCTTTCATTCTTACTCTTAAGTACTAGTTTAACAACAAAGAAACAAAATAAACCCTAAAACTCAAGAATGAAGTGTTCATAGCTTAAGCACATAGTTGGGGCATAAACACATAATTTGAGGCTAAAGAGACAGCACATACAACAGATCAACTGTGTGGGCAAAATCCCAGTTACAGAGCATCAACGTGAAAAGCGACGAGAGCAGTCATCCTGGGCCAGAGCAAATTCCCATCACGCCAGCAAAATACTCCCAACGCTGGCCAAGGGAAGATGTCTACACTACACTAAATACCTACAAAGTCATACCTCCCCAGCATATTCTCACAACGGCCACCAATCTTTTGCAGAGCCAGAGGTTCAGGCTCTTTGAGCTTAACAGAGAATGATGGATTTTTCTTCATCAGTTGGTCTGATCATTTTTTGAACCCCTGGAAACCTTTGGAATTTGGTGCACTACAGTCTGTGGACACCGAGTTGGTTGCCAAATGGACACATTTGGTTGCCAAATGGAAAAGTACCTGTTCATCTGCATTTCTGAGCCTGACACCTGACAATTTCTACCAGACGTACAATTTGTACCATGAATTTCATAGCCAAGAAAGTAATTTATAATCTGTGATGCTGCATTGTTTAGAAGAAGAGAAACAATACAGCTGATTAGAAGTGTCTAACCAAATGCAGTAGTCCTCAAATGTTTATCAATTGAACATTTTCACCTTTGCTACCTGTAACAGTCAGAGGCAAGAGTGCACCTCGTCAACCCCTCAGAGACAAGATTCTTTTTTGGAGAAAAATTTACCTGTTGGCAAAAAAGTAAATCTTGATTTCCATTATCCCAGTTCATAATTTTAATCAAAACAAACACTCACGCAAAAGAATATATTAAAATCTGTTTAAATGCATCTCACCAGCTCTCCAAGGAGGCTGCCACATAAAAAAGCCTAGACAAATGAAGGCTGCCTAGTTTTCAACTGCCTGCAATGCAAGTTTAGCTAAGGATTGACTGAAACAGAACACAGACCTCAAGATTTGTCCTTTCATTTTGTACGTTCTGACTCATAACAAAAACATACAACTGAAAAGTCTTTTGTTGCACTTCAGAGATATCTCAGACTTTTACATTGCTGAGCTTGCCCTGTGCTTTTGCACGCTTCATAATCAGATGGTCATTTATTTAGGGAACACTCTTCTACTGCTCAAGCTTGCTCTCTAAGGCTGTTGGGAAGTTATCTATGCCCAAAGATGTGTTGCAAGAATTTTTTACAGCGAAGCAAACGTAATCAAACTTGGTTTACACCTGCTTTTTCCTACCACATGGCAAGAAGTATCTGTAGAGACCGCCACCTCTTTCCCTCAAATGAAGAATCTTCTCCTAAATTATGCCTTCCAAGCTCCCAGGAGCAAAAGGTAATTTAAGATTTTGGTGTTCACCAAACTTGCAGACAACATGCTGAACAGCTGGAGGTCATTTGCTTTGTTTCCCTAACTTTTCCCTTCACCAATGAAGTTAAAAAAAAATCTTAATTATTTTGTACATTAAATATGTCAAATGAAATACAAATCATGGTTTTAAATATATTATCAATAAGTTTTGATTTATTAAGATGCTACCTTAAGTATAGTAATGTATCTCTCTACTGTAGCTTTCACATCAAAGAAACAAAGCAGCCTGAAGTAAGCTGACAGAAAACTACTGCCTTTTGCTAAGCTATTAGACTGTTTTTGCTGAGTTGCTGACTCAAGCTCTTTAACTGTTTTTTTCCATTTCATCAGTTATTTTGCCTTTGTTTACGAACTAGTTCTGTTAATGATCAAGCATCTTCAGCTTTTTAGTGCATTCTCCCCCTTACCCACACCTTGTCATGTTTTAACTCAGGCATTTAAATGGACTTAAATATATGTTAAGAGATCTTTTGTTATATTACAGAATGGTCTGAGTAACAGCACATGAATATTTATTCTTTATTTAAATCATAGCTATGACTGATGTAAAAAATACATCCTGACACAGTAGCTCCAAAGTTCCCAAAAGGTTACAGATATGTGACTATTAAGGTCCTCTGTTCTAATAAGCAGCTCTGTTCAAAACAGCAATTAAGCTGATGCTTTAGAATTAAGCACATACTAAGCCGAAGGATTTAGGTAAATGGTTAAATGCTTTCCTGAATTTAGGGCTAACTGTGCAGAAAGCATTCAACAAAGCAGTGAATCTGCATGGACTACATAGTGGTGTAAAAGTATTCATTATTATGCTGATGTCAGAGGAAAACTACCTCAGCCAAAGAAGAATGTGTGAACACAGCGTTTTATGATATGAAACATGATAACGAATTACTTCATACCGAGAATCATTCATTACCAATATTATTACAGTAATTACTCTTATGACTTTCATTTAATTATTCTGTCTCCGGGAAACTGAACTACAGATATCTTAGTGGTCAATACTTGACTCTTAATCCACAGAGGGAAAGGGTTAAAAAGCTTTTACTTTAACGAGAGGGCACTTTTTATAGCACAAAAGAAAAAAATTCTTACCAGGATTAACATTTTAAATATGGTTCTTTGGTCCATTAGAAGGTCATGACATCACCACCACTATCCCCACACTAAGCAAGATAAAAAATGGCCTGAGACTTTATCAATATGCTACCATTGATCTTGCCAGTAATCTGAACGTAGGTGGCAGCATGTAGTTCCTATGTGTTCAAACGTTAAAGCTTAATTCACTTCACCCGTGTAATTTTCTTGCTTTTATGTGCTCAGATGATGCTCTTGATTAAATACAAAGAGAGCAAGAAACTAAATCGGCTCCACTGGTTAGTATCAGTTGATGTGTGTGTTGCATAGAAACACACAGGCTGTTGAAATGTGTGTGCTCATAACACATGGGGTATGGAATATCTACTCTTGTTAATGCATTACAAATGAGTAAACTTGCATTAAGGCTAATTGAAACCTGTTCTTCCTTTCAAAATCAATTATTTTAAACTTCTCAACCTGAAACACAGAGATCATTTTCCACAGCAGCACAACAGAGAAGATGACTTCTTAATATGTTGGGGTTGATTGGCTAAACATTGTTTCACTTATTTCTATACCTTTAAAATTAGATTTTTTGTCTGCTGAAGATTGTTATTTAAATTTTTCAAAGTAGATAAAACTCAAGAATCTCTGTACTGCTGTCTAATGCTACAAAAAACAGCTCCTGTCCCCAAAATTTTGTTCAGTTGCAGTGGTAGCAAGATCACATAGCTAAAAAACAGCCACTTAGCAAGCTGAGTTCTTCCATCAACAAATACAGAAAAAGAATCATCTTGACATGAATAATTACATTTAAGAATGGATTAAATTTGGTGTAACTCCCAGATTGTCCCAAGAAGCAATTCTTATGTTCAATAATAACTGAAGGAATCCTTATGCTGAAAAATACACTTAAAATTTTTTCATCACTCCAGATTAATTTTTATGCTAGAGAAATATTATGAAATTTACATTAATAGTACCAACAAGCTTCACAGACTCATGGCAGGTGTTGAAGGGAATTACTGGTTCAGCCACCTTCTGTGCTCTACTTTTTCTTTTGCCTATGTTAGGTATAAGCTAAACATGCCTTTTATATTTTAAATACATTGGGCTTGTTTCATTTTTTTAACAATAGTAAACCACACGCTATAAAAAGGAGACTGGAAGCTGAAGGAAGAAAAGCATTATTGAGTCATTAAGGGTTTTTAAGAATACAGCAGAGAAAAGGGACGATTAAGGTAATGTGACAGCTTGCAATTTACTTCAGTTACACACTATCTGTAGACAAAAATGTCCAAAACAGGGAGCACTCCCTGTTTTCAGCACTTAAGTACATGGGATGAATAGGACAAAATCAGGCCTACTAACCATAATATTTAGTTCATTTAGATGTCAAGTAGACCACTTGGGTAGATAAACTCCAGCTAAGCAGAACAGCATCGGCTGTGTGCAAAAATAATAGGGGAAAACCAGAATTAATGACTGAAGCAGGCTGCTGGCAGAAGGAGTACCTTGCCATTTATAAACACAAAGCTTCACCACATGACACACCAGAGTTGTATATTTGATTACATAGCTGCCTGTTTAAATATATGTGTTTACTCTATGTATGAAAATAAACGCTACTGATAAAAATACAGAATTAGGTACACACAAATACACGCATGGTATATCAGAATAATGTCTATGATTTTATACTACACACTAGAAACTTAAACTCTTTGTTTATCATCTAGGCTAGTAAGCTTTCTCTTTTGAAGGACAGCTAATGCCTTCCCATATCAGTGTACTATAAATAAGCATGCACACAACCAAGCACTTCAATAGAAGAAAAGAGGGTCTTAATGACAACAGGTGGAGCAAAACAGGTATTACTCAAATACTTGTTGATAGGAATCAAGAGTGCTCAAGGCCATCTGATGCTTAGGGCCACAGGAGAAATCAGCAGAGACCTAACCTCACTAATTGTCTCCCTTGATTGTGATGGTTCTGATTAGAAGAATAATAAGCTCTCAGCAGCCCTTAGGCAAAAATGCCAACCGAGGGCTTTTTTATTTGTTTGTTTGATGGTGATGCATTGCAGAATGAATGCCAGATCACATCATTAAACCACTCTTCCAAATATTAAAGGGGTTCCTCTACGAACAAAGCCAATAATTCCCTTTGTCATTAGCTTGAACATTCTCCTTCTGTCATTTTTGAGATTGCATTCATATAGACTAAAAAAATGCTGATCTCCAGTTTTTCTTGGGTATGGAGAACCAGTCACACTTTGTGACTGAAAAACAAGAGCTGTGAAATTCCAGCTGTCCCTGGATCAGCAAAAGGCTATCTAATGTTAAATTAAATTATTAAGAGCTGGCTGCATGCGACACAAATTAATTTGAATGCTTTTTTAGCAATGATTTTAGCAATGATTTTATCTAAATATGTCCATCCACAATAAAACATCCATTTTCCTTTCTGTAATTGACTACACCATCTCTCCCAGTTTTTTCAGTATGTGAATTACATTCCCAGTCACCAGGAGAACTTCAAGCCAGACATATTCAAAGCAGATTTCATACTACGTTTTCTCGGTACTGCTCTCTTCTGTATTCTAAGACTTTTGGTTTCCAACTACAATAATTTCATCCTTCCAGTAGTTGCTTGCTGCTGTAAAAAATGTGAGTATTCATTTGAATGCAGAGTAATATGGATTGACAATTACATTCCCAGGCTAGTAATTTTAAGAAGCACATCTTGCCACCGTTTTTGTACCATGGTAGATTAGCTGATTTAATAACTTCCAAAACTGTTACGCATATCACACACAAAAAGCTTAAAAGCAAAGGAACAAAGGAGCTCAAAACAGTTTTTCATAATGATCTAGCTATCATACACATAGAAGGAAAGGCTTAAGAGCAGCTTTCAGTGCTTAAGTTATGCAAGGAGGTCTAGGCATCCTTCCACACGGCTGACTGAAAAAGCAGACCAAAAGCATGTCTTCAAAAGAATTATCTACAATCTGATACCAGCCATTTCATAAGGGAAAGCGAAGCCTGAAACAACTGATCTTTCACATCCTCCCTTTAAGAATGTCCACATTAATAAAATTAAATACCTCACCGACAACAAGGTATAAATGTCTGAACAGCAAAAAAAATTAAAATCAACAGTCACTAAGTACACTTGACACCTGAAGGTAATTACATGTATGGGAATCCTGACAGGAGCGATTTCTCCTGTGTCCATTTTGAGCTATTTGTCTTCCAGAAAGTTCACCGAAAGAATGTGTCAAACTGTCTATTAAAGGGACAACCAAAATATGCAATAAACACATCCATATTTTAGCCTCTGACCCTTGAAAGCTGGCACATTTTTTACATTCTTCTTGTCAGGATAAGCAAGAGTCAGCAAGCTGTGTGTATCTGCACCCAGATCTGCTCACACTGCTAACAGGTCTTGTCCGGGGAGAGATGTGCAGGACCCTTACATTTACAGCTGTCAAGTGTGTTGCCGGAAATCATTTAACCAAAGAAGGAACGAGTAAATGTGTGAAAGAGCTTACTGTAGACCTAGTTTATAGAACCTGTACGTGTCGGGAGACCATATGCCTTTGCTAAATAGAAATTTTCTTGAAACAATAACCGTCCCCTGCTCTCAGAATGTTGTGCAAGTACTGAAAGAGAAATTTTTTTCCCAACCCCAAGTTCCTCCATTCAAACAAATGTCGACTGACAAAAGATCAGCTGTCTCTCCTCAGTGTTGTGGTTGGGGCTCAGAGTATTCTGGAAACAGAAACTTTTTCAGATGGCTCAGCGTGAGATGCTCATTTCACCAAGACTGCTAATGAACTGTAAAACCAACATTTTGGTTCAGTTAACATCAGCATCCTAGATGATCACACTGACTGACTGAAGCAGAACCTCCAGTTTTGAGTCTTCAGCGTGTAGATTTCACCTGCATCATTTTGTTTTGCTAGCAGGATTTTCATCCCATTTTTAATGCATATATACATATGCACCTCTTATACCTTACTTTGGTAAACATATATATGTATTACTCCAACTACTCTTCTGATATGAAATCCAGTAAGGCACTCAACAACACTGTAATTAGAACCAATAGTTAATTAAATCAACTTTTGATTGCACTGCTTTTTTCATTTATTGACTTTGTTGATGCCTGCTGGTTTACATTGATGTGATTGATAGCAGTAGTCAAGGGCATTGCCTATGCTCCTACAAAGCCTGGCCACTGCCAGATTTGAGCCAGCTCAGGACCATGCTCCTCTATCACCTGGTTCCCAGCCTCCACAGAGATGCTGGTGGACCTCTTCTGCAAAAGTGTTTGTAGCCCTCTCCTCAACTCCAAAAATTGGTCTCTGGGCTAAAGGCTTCCCCCACCCTGCAAAAGCAGTGTACAGTAGTAGGAGTACACAGCAACACTACAGACAGCAAAAGAGCCAGTTGCTCTCAGAAATGCCACATAGCCAAGAAGGGTTTGTCTGAACAACTAGAGCATGAAGTTGCACTCTTTCAAGGTTTGTAACACTAGCAGCATGCGATCAATGTCTGCTTCAGCTAAAAGACACATCCCAGACCTTTCAGGACCCATTAAGACTGCAGAAAATTTAAACATCCTCTTGGAACAAATAGTAAAAATGTCAGTGTAAACAAATGTTCCTATGAGCTTAACCAAACCACAGTCTCACATGAGGGTCAGTGCAGAAGAGTTGCCTTCGTCACTGACTTATTACAACTTCAGAAAATAACTTCGGTTTTTGCACTGTAAATCCCCCCTGTCAGTAAGCCTCAGATTTACATCACTGATAAACAACGTGCAGAGATGGTTTGTATTGGGCCAGCAGGGTTACATCCAGCATCTACAAAACTGCTCTAATTTTTGTTTCCAGCCTGCTCTGAAGGATTTTGCAGGTCAGCATCAAACATTTTCGTTGACACTCAGTCAGCAGAATACCTGTGTAGAGTCTTACTATCTCACTGTTTGCACCTAGGGGCTGTAAGACACTGTGTCCTAATCTTAGGATGGAGACAATAGTTCCACACTTTTCTCTGTTTTGGTCTAAGTCTTCGACAACTCAAGTCTGGGTTATTTTCCATCCAGATGACATTCTCCAGAGCAGAGCTCGTTTGACTTAAATAGAGCTCCCAGCAGGAAAGGTAAGTGACAGAAGACAGCTTTTAAGGCTCTGCCCCTCTAACTTACCAACTGACAAAGTGCAAAGAAGCCTTTCCCCACACCTACAGACTTCTTATCAGGAACTTGAATGCACTGAGGACTGCACCGCCCAGTCATTTAGCATGTGACTACATATTACTCTGAGGTCCATCAGCTGATGAGCACAGAGTGTCACAGCACCATGATGAGATTGTTACTGCAGGGGCTCCCTGTTTTCTCCTGCAAAGAAGCAAATTTCTGCACAATTTTAACATAAAGAAGGAGGAGCTCATCAAGGCATTTTGAGACACTGGAAGAGCAGGATGCATTAATAAATACATAAAGTTAGACCCTACTATGACTATCCACATTATTTCCTTAATATTACTCATTCTTGTCCATTATGGCCTGCAACAAAAAGGTGGGTAGATAGCCTCCATGAGAGAAAACAAGGCACAGAGCAGTAGATTAGGGACCTGAACAACATGGTCCAGTGTTGGCCTAATAACAGATTTCCTGTATGCCGTCCTACCTCAGTTTTCCTTGGTTAAAACAGTAGTATTTCACTGCTGTGGGAAAATAACCACTGATGACTGAGTCATTTGGATACTATGAGGCCACATAAATATCTAATTAGGCAGATGAGATGAGCAGTACATCCAACTTTAAGTTTTATCTTCTATTCCTGCAATTTCAACACCCAGTTTTGTTTTCTGCAATAAATTTTGAGCAGCTGCACAGGCAGGAGACCTGCCAACACCGGGAGTAGCTTCTGCCACCTGAACTTCACCCAAATCCCTTCATACAGTCAGAAGATATAGGGCCTTCCAGAAGACCATTTCCTCGCTGAAGCAGTCACCACAGGAATCAGCTGGAAGGAACTAGCACTAGTGTGTAGGATGAATAAACATGTAAACACTACTGCTGTGCAAGTAACTTTTGGTTTTGGGACATGGGAAAAGCTTAACTCTTATAATTTAATTAACACTTTTTAAAAATTAAATTTTCTTTTTAAATGCCGAAATGACTGTTTCACCTTTTAGGTTTTCCCTGAAACCACTCAATGAATTGAACATGAATTTACGAATAGCTTTAGTCCACCTGAATCTGATTTTTTAACGATTATTTTCATGCAAAGAACAGCTGAAAAATAGAACTCAATGAAATATACAATTTTTTTTTCCCCTCTCTCAGTAAATTCTAAACAGATGCTTCAGGAGCCAAACATAACAGAATTCAGCTCCTTTCACAACAGGCAGAACTCCCCTCATACAAGTGGAGACTGCGGGTGAGAATTTAATACCAGAAACAACAAAAAAATATTCAGGATCCATGCTAGTGGGTAATCATGATACATAAAAGGAGCAATGAAAAGCTGGAGCATAAGATTATGTTAATAGAGGACTAGAACCTGCTGTGACAGAGAACATTGTCAGCTGGGCAAGGGCTCAATGGACAAAAGGAGTCCAAAGCAACCTCCTCCTCCTCCTCCTCCTCTTTCTCCATGCCTGCTTCTGCACTGTGTTTCACCCCAGAAGCGATGCCTGGGGCTAACCTCCACTCCAGCTGCCTTCCTGTGTCATGGCTAGGGACCCCTCCAGAGGGCAGCAGCCTATGTCCCTCTGCTATTCCCTCCGCACCCCCGGCGGTGGCTTTAGCACGATGGCTGGGATCCAGCGGGGAGAACAGCACTGCTTGGTGGGCAGGATGGATCGCAGGGGAATCCTTGCTGCCTCCCTGCAGACTGCATCAGGACTCCAGGACGCGCTTGCCAAATGTACGTCACAGGGGATATGCGGCACTTGGCAGTTCTGCCTAGAAACCTGGCTGGAAGAGTTTCTCTCCCTTTTAACCTATTTTTTTAACTATTATTTTCTTTTGTTTTTAATAACTGCATAATGTTTTGTTTAAGCACTTTGCAGCCTTGCTGCAACACTGTACAGTCTCAAGTGTGCACAGTGATGAAATGCCTCAGGGAGCTAGTTTGCAGAACATGAGGTAACGTCGGCTTTGTAATTTAATTCCCAGTGCATTTAGCACAGCTGAGAATTAGAAATAAAATCAAACTAAGTTTCAGAGAGCAAGTTTCATCAGGCAGTGAGGGAAACAAAGAAAAAACTTTTTGTCTTTTTAATGAGGAACAGTGACACCCACTGCAGAGAAGGAATGCATTAGCTCCAAGCATCAGAGAGGTGGGTGACAACGGACAGTGAAGGACTATACTGGAATTTGTACTCAGTGGATACATTTATAGCATCAGCTGCCAAAGGTCAATGAGTGTGCCTGTGTACTTTACAAGCAAAACAAACAAGGGACAAGGCAGAGAGGAACAGTAACTGCACCGCATCCAACTGCACTCACATAACTGCAAAGTCATTCTGACTTCCTTTTCTGATTGATTTCATATTCTGTCCTTTCAGGTTGCTAACCTACTTCCAACTTGTGAAAAAATGTTTCTGAGATAAATCAGGGAACAGAACTGGACAGTAAGAGGATGAAATTATCACAGAGCAAGCATTCCCCAATTCCTAAACACGTGCAATACGCCAGCAAGTAACACCTTCTCAATTTCTTTTGCTCCTTATTTACTAAGCTTGTAACAACATGTTGCTCCATCTCATTCATGCTAGGAACTGCATCTCAGCAACACAAGAAATACCCTGTGCTTTGTTTTACACTAGCCTGGGCTCTGGCAAGACTGGCCTGCCAAGTCAATGCCTTTGAACAGAATTACATCCAATAAGCAATTACAGCAAGGCATGGCCCTTTTCTGCCGATCAGACAAGACAGAGACCTTTCCCTAGCCTCATTTAACTTTCTGCCTGTTACAATGTAAAAGGGTTGATTTATAAAGAACTAAGAGTGTATCTGCTTTTGGACTTAGCATCTGCTTTGTATATATTGATGAGACAAGGGAAAAACTGTAAGTGGATGAAAGAAGAACCTACTGCCTCAAAGAAAGGTTGTGGATGCCATCCATTTTTTGCTCTGTCTTCTACTATTGCCAGCTGACTATTTCTGCTCATAAGAGAGCACGAACTATCCATAAGTGCAAAATGGATGCAGCACAAATTGATTTGGTAACATCACACAGACATATTGTATGAATAATGAGGTTCAGTTGCAGCCTGTCACACAGAAAGCGTATCAGCGTAACTGATTTTTTGAAAAGTTGACTGAGTAACATATAATTCACCAAAGGAAAAATATAAAAAATAACATCTACTGTTGATATAACTCTCCTTTGCGTTTTTAAGAAATTATTTGCTGGGAAAAATAGTATTTAAAGTTACTCTGAATCGATTCCCCTTACAATTAACTCTGATAACTTCAAATGAAAAACTGGGACCATCTTGCCCAGGTAATCTTTATTACCAGCTAAATTCAAGTTCTTCTGAAAGAACTTGTTCATTGGTGTGAAAAACTCCAGAAAGTGCAGCAGCTCCATATGACTATCTTCAGTCTTTAATTTCCAGTTATCTAGATCCTTCACAGCTATTTCTAAACTCAGACAAGGTCATTACTCAAACTGAGAATGGTAAGCAACATTATTTCATTCTGACCAAATCACAGGCTATGCACACTGGCCACGAATTTATTCTCAGTCAAGGATGTATTCCTTTTACATACTCACAGACGATATTTTGCTCTGACTAACCATTCAAGCTGTTCAGTATAATTGGGCGACTACTGTCATCTCTGAATTACCTAAGGTAAGAGGCAAGCAAATACCATGGGTAACAGAAAAGCCTGGGTAACGTACCACAGGATGTTTTACTTCAATATATTCATAAATTGGGTTTACAAAGTCCCACTGGCTATGCATTAGCATGGCTTTGTAGCCCTACACTGGCTCCGGAGGCACTCAGCGGATATTCCATCAATCTCTTAGGTCTTAGACTCAATAGATAGACTTGAATGTAGGGCAAGTGTCTTTTTGCCAGCTTTCTGCCCCAGAAATACTGTCCCCTTGGTAGCTCATGCTTGGAAGTACTGCCTAGCCTCTGTCCCTCTCCACTCCAGAAGGAAATCCCCAACCCAATGGGATGACAATGGCTCAGGGTAGCACAGCTCCTGATCAGCCTCCCTACCCTGCAGCCCAGCACAGCTCTCCTGCTGCCATGCACAGCTCATGGTGTTGCACCTGGTAACTGGCTTGACTGTGACTCACCCAGCTTCAACTCCAGGAGAACAGCTTCCCCCATTCACCCCCTGCAAAAGTCAGAGCCTCCCAGAAAGAAGGGGACATCCCAGGACCACGCCAGTTGCTTGCTGCTCGGCTAGGTGGCCGTGCCTGCATCCAGGCAATCCACATCGACCCCTCGCTCATCATCCCATTGTATTAGCTGCCACCTTAGCTGAAAAGTGTAGTGTATGACTGAAAAGTGTAGTAAGTGATGATGGAATCAAGGCTGCCTTCTTATGCAGAAGACCACAATAACAATCAATTTAAAGCACAACAGACATTAAACAAATACAGCAATAAGCTGATTAACTGATTTAATCAAGCTGATTTGTAAAAAAGTCAATTATCTAATACAGGCAATACCTTTAAATAACCATCTGTAACTTACGCAATGGCTCCTGCAATATTGTAGACTCAAAGAAAGCTAAACTGAGTTCAGAATTCCTCACCAAATACTTCTGGAGGTTTGCAAAAAGGCTTGAAAGGAAGAACTTTCTGCTTCAGGCTACACAAATTCCAGTGTGTCCTACATACAGTAACCTCTTGATCAATTATTTCCTGCAACCTTTCAAAATGTTCTTTTTTAGGTTTGCCTTGATATGCCTTGGATATATCAGGTGATCAATGAAACTACAATAATTGTACTTCATGCTGACGATCTTAACTGCAGTTATTTGACAGACTAAGACACAAGCATTTTAGATGCACGTAATAAGCTTTTGGCTGAAGCACCAAGGCTTACATTGAAGAATGTAGCAAATAAACAGAAAATAAAACATCTGCTCCGCTGCTGAGTTGGTGTTAGTACTGTAAATTCAATTCCAAATTTTGTTCCAAGCAAGCCACCCACAATGCTGCATAAGAGGCAAAAAATTAATACAGAAGGTCTGAACCTGTTTCCATTAATGTCACTTAATTCTACCACTATCTTAAATAAGATTCTACAAAACCTCTGCTTTTTGGCTGCAGATTAAAAAAAAAAAAATTAAAAAAAAAATCAGCACGTGGGAGGCTAGAACTTTACTTGTGATTTTCTGATGAGTCTCACGTGTGCTTTTAAAGCTCTCTTTTCTTGCACGTTTAGAGTAGCCTCTGATCACTTTACAAAATGGAAAAACTTTTCTCTTTCCACTAAGGCAGCTTGAAGAAAAGGAAAACAGAAAACCAACATAACCCAAGAAGTTCATTCAAAACAGCTAGACACTAACACTGTGCCTACAAAAAAAGTAGGTTTTTTTAACAAATACAAGGAAGTATTCACATTGAATTGCTTCCCTTAAGGAGTGATCCTCTTTCTGTATCTTTGAGACTTATTGTTGCTTTTAACTGTATGACCTTTCTCGGAACAATCCCAAAAGCCTCTTCCCAGCCAAAAATTAGAGAAATGGATTGAATACCTCTTAAATCACTATATAGCAAGGAAATAGATTAAGCTAAAAATATGTTCTCTAAAAAAGCATTCAGAAACAAAATCACTTGGGCTTAACACTGCAGACAGTGTAAGAATGTAATACTGATATAAAGCGGAAATGTAACCAATGGAATGACTAGATCTAGAGTATATGGTTGAGAAAACTCCTGCCAGAATTAATCTATGAATGATATAGCTGGATATGTTTCCCCACACAACACAGCAGAATGTTATGTTTTACATAGTTTTAAATAAATCCACAAACCTTCCCACATCCCATTTTCTCTTTCCTTTTGAGGAAGGGGGAGGGAAGCAATATGGAGAGGAAAGGGAGCAAGAGACTTCCATCTGAAAATGCTACAACTGTACATGACTCATGATCTGTTTTAAAGGTATAAGGATGCAGTTATTGAGCTATATATCTGGGAATGAAGTGTTTAGCTGGCAAACCTCTTCTAAGCACAGCAGTAATTCTCTTATGCAGGGTCCACTTTCAGTAAGGCTGGAAGCAGGAGGGGGTTTAAGTGTGAAGGAAAGTTACTCAAAGCAATACATAAAATTTAAAGAGCACTGAAGAACTTAAAGTATGAAAAGCTTTTAAGATACAGTAAAAGCATTTACTTGCTGATACAGCATCAGTAGGAAATATTATTACACGCAATTTCGCTGAGAGAAAAACTCTTACGGCACTCTTGCACTGGAGCAAGTTACCACAAAGTATTTTGGCCCTGGCTTCGCCCCTAAAATGTTGTAGCTTTCCATTCCCTGCCTGGCACATAATTCCACTTCTTGACTGAGGCATTGGAGCAGGCTGATACAATTCACGCTTCCACCACACTCTCAGCTTTCCTAAATTCGGAAAGTTGCTGCAAGTTGCATCTCCTCAACCAAACTGTAACAAACTTCAGCTGAAATAAACTTCCTTCCTCAGTTTCTCAATTATTACTTGCTTCAGCAGAACCTGGGCTTAAATCAAATGCCGTACATGGCAGGTAATTGTCTCACACACAAAAGAAGGAACGTAAACCGAAGAGATAAACATCTGGACAACAGTTTACTGCTTCTCATTCCAAGTTCTTTTGTTTAACAGGGATGGGATGGCATTTCATGGCAGCCTGTGCCCCCCTGACTGAGGGATGATATCTGTTGGGAACGTAAAACTCTTCTGTTTTGTCCTTGGTGTCAATACATGGAACTGTGGGCAAAACAGCACCAAAAGGTTTGTACATGTGACCCAAACATAACCAACCTATGTTTTCTTCAGTGACCATTTATAATACCCATTTTTGCTTTCCACCAAGCTGCTATTTTCACAGGACAAGCAGGTGACTACATGTGTCCCCTAAACACAGGAATATTGCTGAGCCTGTTGCTTTTAAAAAATACGGCTCTTTCTTCTGCTGATTGCATTGTTTCTATAGGCTAGCATAGTCTTTCATTGGCTTAAGAACCACACAGAAATGAACCGGCACTGTCCTCTATTGCTCTTTCTATTCCCTTGAAAACTTCTTCAGCTTCCTTCTCCTCTTTAAAAAGGGAGAGCAAAATGCAACGTATTTAAGATTCTCCTACAATAGCTATTTAAAACTGAAAACAAAACCTCTGGCAAAGGAAAATCATTGATGTATTCTTTTTGCAAACATGACTTAACACATTGGCCAAGCCAGACTGTTAAACTATCCTGTCATAGAACTATAGAAAGAATTCAGACCACTCCAGCTGAAAGCATATGAAGCAGATAATCAAAATACTTATTAGACTTTGCTCCTAAGTAAATTCATCATAGGTTGCAGAAAAAATTCACTGAACACTTAATCATGTAGAGTTCCCATCAATTTCTATTCCTAGTTTTCTAAGGGGATTTCCACTTAACAAAATGAGTTTGTCCAAACACATCAGCCTCACAGCTTGGGGAAAGCAAAGAATGTAGAGGAAAAACAGACCAAGGTCATGGCAAAACAGTTCTCCCAGATTCCTGGGGAGGGAATGCACAGCCATGCTCTTTACACCCCTGGCCTCCTACACTATCCGCTGGAGAAAGTTGCACAGATCGCATAATGTATCTCGCAACTACAATAACACTTATGAAACTGTAACTGGGGGCCAGAAAAAGAAGTTGAGAGCAAGTGAATGAGCAACCATATGTATACACATACATGCTGCAGCAGAAAATCTCAGGTCAGACTCCTTGTAGTTGTTTAAAAGAGTTCATATATATCTTGTCAGGGGCTGCGAACAAGCCTAAGCACAGCCAAAATAAAACTCAACAAACATCCCACTTAGATCTGCTAATTCAAATATGGAAAGCCAAAATGTGCATGTACTGATCTTTATTTTTGGGTATTTCCTAGTGATGACTACTTCTCTTTTATGTTGGTTGGGATATATTGCGCTCATCATGCACACACACAGACACACAGAGCATATTCATCTAGCGCTTGCTGTGACAATCACCTGCACAATCGTGAAGCCAGCACAAATTACAATTTGCATGGTTGTTAGAAG